>NC_050465.1:48184073-48301573 GCF_903995425.1 Onychomys torridus
CTCTTTAAATCCTGCAGATAACGGAATTTATTGTCATAGAATGGTAAAAAACATGTGAAGGACATGCTTGCTACCTACAAATCTGGAAAACAATCTGGGTTTGATTCCAGTTTCTCCCACACATTTGTTCATTCTGAACGGTTTCAGGTGTCCAGTGTTAGTGGAAAAAGTTCGGTGTCTCCTCTGATTTTATTTGTAGCATCAAAGCATTAAGTTAGGCATCTAGACAGCGAGAGCCAGATTTCTGGCTCCCGTGTCAGATGCCACAGGGTCTTTGGCTAGCGACTGTCATTGAAGAGTGGTTAGGTCAGTGTGAGAAGGTAGGCTCATTTCATACCATGTTTGAAATAGCAGGTCTTTGGATTCCAAATACGACGTTTTGGTGGTGGTTATGGTGATGGGGTGATGTGTTAGTAAGAGGAATTTCCAATATTTACATGAAAATTCATAAGACCATACCAAAAATTGTCACAAAATTTGGGACATTTTTCTCTCTCTCTCCTCATTTTACTTCTTATTTTAAGGAGAATCTAGTTTATCTCAGTTATACTTTTTATCATTCATTGTGAAAATGACACATAACATTGTTATAAATTCTTGAAAATAGTGGGGCTGGTGAGGTGGCTTAGAAAACAGCACCTGTCATCAAAGCTGATGGCCTGTGTTCAATCTCTGGGATCCACATGGAAGGAGAAAACTGACACTCAAAAGCTGTCCTCTGAACTCACCCCAACACACATACAAAACACATACATGCATAAAAAAATAAGATACCTTTGAAAATATGGAGAAGCTAAGAAAAATACTGCATTCAAGGACAGTGTTTTTAAATAAGAGTTTTATAATTCATTGAGAATTTCATACAACATATTTTGATATTACTCCCCCAAACTCCTATCGGATCCACCGCCACCTCCACCTCCCTTCCCACCCAATTTCATGTTCTCTCTCTTTCTAACCTATTGAGTCCGGTCTGTGTTGGAACCTGCCCTGAAGTGTGGTTGCTGGACTAGAGGTAACATTGTTAATGAAAACTGACCCTCTCTCTCCTAGCAGCTATCAAATGCCAATAGCTTCTCAGTGAGGGGTGAGACTTCATGCTTACCTCCCCAACTCCATGCTGGGATTTTGTTTGGCTTGAGCTTACACGGGTCTTGTGAATGTTTTCCTAAGCACTGTGACTTCGCATGTGCACCTGTCCTGTCATATCCAGAAAGCACTGTTTCCTTGGAGCTATCTACCACCTTGGACTCTTGTAATCTTTCTGTTCCCCATCTTCTTGAAGATACCCGAGCCTTGAGGGGAAGGTGTGATATGGATGTTCTGTCTAGCAATGAATAGTCTGATATCTCTTAGTATCTGCACACTGACCAGTTGTGGGTTTCTGTGTTAATGTCCATCTACTGAAATAAGAAACTTCTTAGATGAGTGAGGGGTGGGTGGTATACTCCCTGATCTATGGGTGTAATACGAAGATATCAAGAGTCATTTTACTGATTGGTCTATTTAGCAGATTAATGCTAGTAGGTTCTCCCTTAGGGTCTATGACATATCTTGTCACAAGTTCTTGCTTCATTAACAGTGCCAGATATGGGTTCCGTCTCATGGAGTGGACCTTAAATCTGAGCACAAAGTGGCTGGTTACTCCCATAACATTGGTGCCTCTAATGCACCAGGGGACAGATTTTGCCAGGTAGGCCATTTCTATAGCTTGAAGAGTTCACAGCTTGGTGAGAATGATGATTACTTCTGAATCTTCCAAGTCAGTCCCATTGGATTTCTTCATGCTTATGACTCAAGTATGTGGTGTCTTCAGCAACAGGGTCTTACCATCTAGTTCTAGAAGGTTGCCAAGAACATTGGCAGTAGCCTATAATGTTTGTGGGAATATGGGACCTCATTGACCACCAAGTTAAAAAAAAAAAAAAAAGTTAACCCATTCCTGGTATTGAGAGTTTTATTTGGTAGTGTGTGGTATCTAGTTGAGTATTGCCCCCCCCCCCATTACGAGGTAATTTCATTTAAACTCTTTTGACGTATTTATATGTTTTTTAGGAAGATTCTACAATAGCAGGTTTCCTCACTGATTTTTCAAAAAGCCTGTAGTGTTAATTATCCCTTTCCATATTTCCTCCCCAGCCTCCCTCCCATCTTTCACCCCACTTCATCCTTCCTATTCCATTACCCCCCTCATCTCTATAACTCTATATTCTGTCTACCCTTTCTTAAAAATCCCATCCTTCTAGGACTGCCCTCACCATGTCCCACAAATTTTGGTATGCTTTTCTTTTCTTTTTTTTTCTTTTTTTTCCTTAACACAGGGTTTCTCTGTGTAGTCCTGACTGTCCTAGAACTCACTGTGTAGACAGGCTGGCCTTGAACTCACAAAGATCCACCTGCCTCTGCCTCTTGAGTACTAGGATTAAAGGTATGTGGCACCATCACATGGTGGTTGTTGTATTTTATTTTCATTTAACTCTAGGAATTTAAAAGTTTCTTTCTTGATTTATCTCATGACTCAGTTTTTATTCAGTAGTGTGTTGTTTAGTTTCCTTAAGTTTGTGTACTTTCTGGTATTTCTGTTGCTGCTATTCAGCTTTATTTTTTTCATGGTGGTGTGTAGGATGCAGGGTGTTATTTCAATTTTCCTATATTTATTGAGACTTTCTTTGTGCCCTAATATGTGGTCAAGTTTGGAGAAAGTTCCATGGGCTGATGAGAAGAAAGTGTTTTCTTTAGCATTTGTGGAATGTTCTGTGGATATCTGCAGGATTCATTTGATTTATTTATTCATTTAACTAAAAAGTGTCTCTGTTTAGATTTTGTGTGGATGACCTGTTAATTGGTGAAAATGGGATACTGAAGTCACCAACCATCACTATGTTGGAGTCAGTCTGTGATAATAGTATTTCTTCTATAAAATTGGGAAGGGAAATTTTTAAAATCTTTCTCTCAGTGTGGCCTGGAACATGCTCTGAAGCCCAGGCTGGCCTTAAATTCATGATCTTCCTGCATCTAATTCCTGCCCACATTAGGGGGCTCAAAACTGTCTGTGGCTCCAGCTCTCATAGATCTCATGCCTTTGTCTGGCCTCCAAGGGTACCTGCATACACAAGACATTCATACACACACACACACACACACACACACACACACACACACACGCGCAAATTAAAAAAATAAGTCTCTTGGAGAATAAATAAAGGACTGATTCTATCAGAAAGTCTCAGCTTGGCAATAATCACAATAATAACGATTGTGAATGCCTGCCGAAGCCAGTGATGGGGGAGTGGAACTTTATGTTGAATCAAGTTATAATTCTGTATAATGTTTATTGATTGCAGAAGGGGAAAATCATGGCTGAACATTTAGGAATCTTACTGTCTTGAGGACAAAGGACTTTTGCAGATGTTAGATGCTTCTCCTATCCCTGCTCTGTGGTTTCAAATGTTAAGGCTGATATTGCCACCCACTGCACTAAGGAGAAAATGAGATTTCATGCTCTTGGACTGAGGTTTTCAGAGGAGAAGGAGTAGGACCCTGGCCAGTCTGGAAATGGCTGAGAGAGCAAGGGGATGGGCTTTGACTCTTTGCTTATTTCTGAGACAGGCTTGACTGGTTTGGAACTTTTTTGTACATCACACTGGCCCCAAATTGACAGCAATTCTCCCGAGTGGGGGCATTGTAGGAGTTTGCTACCAGGCTTGGCCAGGCTTCAGCATTTATTGCACTTAATGAGATGGGACTTAGATGAGGGTTCCAACTGTGGGCCAGGCCTTGTGTAGCTTGGACTTCCTACCAGCACTCAAGAAAAGAACATCCAGTTTCCTTATTAGCTTGCCCAAATGTGTGGCAGAGGAGGAAGAAAAAGGAGCAGGGATTGAGAGCTCTCAGGTGTTAGCAGTCACATAACAAGACGAAACAAAACAATGGACCAAGAGTAGCCACCATTAGCTGTCATGTCCCAACCCACAATGGCAGCGAGAAGAACATAACATCTGTGAGAGTCCGGCAGAAAATACATTACCTGGGTCTGATTATGAGAGTCATCAAACAAATCCACTGTGTAGGCAAGAGCTGTTTAACTCAGCAGGCCCCAGGCTGTCTTTACAAAGGCTGCTGCCAAGGCTGGCTCTTGGGTAGCAGCTGGGAAGTTGGTTACAGGAAAGCTCTTGCCATAATAACCGACAGGAGCACCTTAGCCTTGCTGTGCCCATACAATGTCTCCAAGGAATGTTGCCTACGCTGAATACCTGCTTTCTTTTCAGGAGGCTGGAGTTTTGGCACTCATTAGACAAAGTGCCTTGCCACCTCCAGTGAAAACCTTACCATGGGCATGGAGCCATTAGTAAGCTTTCTTGGCAGGTAGCATTTCACAGATATTCTTACAACTCTGAGCTGGGGCAGTTAGGCATGTCCGGTGGGACTCCACAAGAGAGGGCTCTTAGGAACACTCACCTGAGACTCCCTGGAGTTTTCCCATCATGCTCTGCCCATTCCCTAATTTTGCTTTACTTTCCCTGGCCGTGATGAACTTAGCCACGAACATGACTGTCCCTGGAACCAGAAGAATCCTCCCAGCAAACCATCAAATGTAGGGATGGCCTTGGGGACTCTGACACCCTACCATGAAACACATTCTCTAAACCTGATTGTCCCATAATCTTCAAAGGTTAAGGACATGAAAGTCAGAGAATCTAACAACTGGGGGACAATGTGTAATTTTGAACTGGATGGGTCCTTCACTTTTGAAAAGGCTTTTATGGGACAATCGGCCAACCTTGAATGTAGTCTCAGATGATGGGTTTAAAGGAGTTCTTTGTTTCTTGCAACTTTTTGATAGGAGATTTTACACACACACACACACACACACACACACACACACACAAACGTACACACGCACGCACGCACACACGCACACACGCACACACACACACTCCCTTCTGGGATTAAAGACAGGGGCTCCCATATGCTAGGCAAGCACTGTACCTCTGAGCTATATTCCCATACAAAAATACACTGTTTTAATTGATTGCATAATCACTATTTCATAGTGATCTGTCATAGCTTCCTTAGCCTAGTGCTCTTGACCCTGCTGCACATGAGAATCCCTTGGGTAGTGTTAAATACCACACATGTCTGGGCTCTACTTCCCATGAGGCTTGTTTTCTGTTCTTCATAGATTTTGACATGAAGCTAAAAAGGAGAACAATTAGGCTAAGAAAATGATGGCAATAACCGATCCCTGAGTGTTAGCTTATTTAGAAATCTTCGTGTGCAAATCTTTTTTCCCTTATTTTACAACTAAGCTCTAACATGATTTTTTTTTAAAAGGATCCAAATGGAATTTTACAAGTTGTTTTCAAAAACAAGTTGTCCAGTATCTATTTTCCTGTATATCCAGGCAACATTCAAATCCTTAAAACATCTTTATTAAGAGGATGGGCAAAAGACATTGCTTTGCTTTAATTAGTATTTGAAAAAAAAAAATCTCACTGGAGAGTGAAGGAGTTCCGTGTTGGGAAATAATCTCTGGGCTGATGGCCTTAGATAATTGCACCACCACACATGAGATGAGCACTCGTGGTTTGCCTTCACGTTTTGGTCACTTTCTCTGGGAGAAAGAACTTTTTCTTGGGGAGATGTTGCTGCCACAGGAAAAGCTGCCGAATTGAAGGCTTGTTCTATACCTGGACGGAGTCCCTAGTCTAGGGGTGCAAGGAAATATTGTAAGTAGTGGAGAAGGGGCTGTGAGTTCTGTAAGGTGACTGGCCGTTTCGGGCAGGGAGGGGATTGATTTTGATCTTAGTCATAGGACTAACCACCCTCTTTCAAGGACTGCATCAGAGCCCACGACAGACACTAGAGTTATTTGTCTCCTTGGCCACCGGGACATTTGGAAAATCAGATATGACTAAATGAAAACCGGTTCGAACAATCAGTCTGTGTAAGAAGCGTAGTGTGATTTGACAAAGACAGATATGAGTAAGCACATTGTACTGTCTGATATTGAGAAAATATTCCCGGCTAACTCCAGCCATGATTGCTTTGATATTCAAAGTTTTTATAGCACTCAAGAACTCTCGTCACAAAATGTTATTACAGAAACACTATAAAAAAACATAGCCAAAGACGATAAGAGATGACACATAGATTTGAGAAATCTAACCTTTGAAAACTTATTAGCCCCACCAGGGTTAGTGGAAAGTTTCCACCACACGGGGGAGCTACCATCTCACTTCAGCTGTTACCCCACCCACGAATAGGTTGCCCTCTGATGGTTGATGGGTCAAGTCTAAGAATACAGCCTGGAGCCTGGAACTTTCTCTGTGCTAAAGGAAAGATTGACCATGGTTCTTAGAACACATTTCTTTTTAGCTTATGTGTTGTGGGTTTCTCTTGTTGATTGGCTTTTTAGAAATGGGCATCAAACCTCTTCTCTATCTGGAAGGAGTCTTCTACCAAAGCCCAGCAGCGGGGTTACTGTGGACCAGGCAAATCCCCCAGATAATGACCCAGAACTGTGTGTTGTGTGTTAGAATTAATTCCAAGTGCAAAGGAGAACTTCTCTCAAAACAAACGATGCTTCTCTTAGATGCTTGTGGACCAGAGATGCTGCATCTATGGATAAGAAGACACCCTCCAGTTTTGTCTTCCTTTTCATTTCCCTTCCTTTCAACCTGCAATGAGATGAAAGTCTGCCATGGATTTTGGAGCACTGTAAGTGTTTGATTAGTCAGGGCTGTGCAATTTATCACCAAGCAGATGGAGAGGGCTAACAAGCCCATCTCTTTTCTCCACACCCCTCTCCCTCCCTCCCTCCCTCCCTCCCTCCCTCCCTCCCTCCCTCCCTCCTCTTGTTTACTTATTCATTTCATTTTGGATATGGTCTTATCTAAGATATATAGTGACATTTATTTTCCTTATTGACTATTAGTCTTTATATGAGTGATTCTCGAATTTTTCTCCTGTAGGCTACCGTCTGCTGCTTGGTGATCATCACCCTATTACTCTGGGTACCTTAGATGTTGAGTAGAGTAGTTTTGGGAATGATTGGAGACAGAATGTCTAGGAACAAATTTTGCTTTATTGCTGGCTGGGCAATACTAGACAAGTTACTTAACCTGTATCGCCTAGGTCTCCTTATCTAGTGATGGATGTGAATATCTATCTCATGGAGTGGTTTTAAGGATTACATTTAGGGAATGCATTTAAGGCACCCAAATACCATAAGGCACATACTAAGCACTTGATCAATGTTACTTTATTCCATTTTCCACTTATGACTCACTTTTCCTAGTCCCTACAGGTAATCACCATTTTGATTTCACAGCATCACTTTAGTGTTGTTTGTGTGTGTGATAATCGCATAGTGTATTCCTGTTTTGAAGCTACTTTCTTACTTTGTGTTGGTGTCTTAAGACTTGTCTATGCTGACACAAATACATCTACTAAAGTATGTACCTTTTAACTGTTAACACAATATATTGCTGTGCATACATAACATTTCCTTAACTGTCTCCTCATTGATAGACAATTGAAATGCTGCTAATTTTGTCCATTGTCTACTGTGCCGCACAGCAGTTTTATGTACACATCTTCTCATGTGTATGTGCTAGTTTTTTTTTTCTTGAAATCCATGTGGACGAACTGCTGGCTTTTAGGGAACAGGCAATTACCTGGACCAGTTTATACCTCAAAGTATAACAAAACCTTTCTCAAAACCTTAAAAACAAAACGAAGCATTTGCATAACAAACTCTTGGTGCCGATCTGACAGAGACACACAGTGTGACACTGTTGGTTTAATCTGCATTTCCCTGCCTTCTAGTATAGTACAGAGTATCTTTTCCTATGTCTTAGTCATTTCCATTTTCCCTTCTGGGACTGTCTGTTCACAACCTATGCTTGCACTTCCTTACATCACTCATCTCGTCTTGCGAATCTGCGGGGTCTGTTGCCTATATGCTTCCAATGGGTTTTGCTCTGCCCTTTCGGCTCTATTTCTGGAGTCTTCTGTCATACAGGCTTAACTGTCTATGATGCCGTGGTTATCAGTCTTTTTTTCTGCTTTTTGCTTGTGTTTTTCATTTCACTTTTACCGTCTAAGAAAAATCTTTTTACTTCATGGTAATTTTCTTGTGAATTCTCTTCTATCCCTTCCTTCATCCTTCCCAGCTCCCCTCCAGCTCCCAGGGCAGATATTTTCAAGACCTCAGTATGTATCTTCTTGGAAAGTACAGAGGTTTGTACCAGCACCAGAACGCTGTAGATTAGCTTTTAAAATAGGCTCCCCCCCTTGAGATCAAGTGGATCAGAACATAACGGGAGTGACACCGGTTAGAGAAACAGTGTAAGCCTACATATTGTGGAGGTGGACTGAGGCCGCACTCGGAGCAGGTGAAATTTGGGGGGAAAGTGAAATCTACCTGCAAGAGGCAGGAACTCCTGAGGGAGACGTGGGAATGGATTACAAAGTTGGAATTGGGATGTGCAGCTTCGGAACACGGTCAGGAAAGCGATGTTTTCTATTGGTGTGCAAGACAGTTAGAAACGAAGTGGGGGATGACATGTTGCTTTTTCCTGCACCACTCAAGACTTGCGAAGCGTCACCCACAGTTACTCTAGTTCAGAATGTGTTGATGGGTGGATTCTTGGGCTGGAACAAATGTGGAGGCAGAGGGGAAGTCAAACATAGGAAGCATGGTTGTTGTGAGCGACAAATCTGCGAAGTTTGAAAGGGCAGGGTTCTTAGCATAAATGACATCATTGGACTTCAAAAGAAAACCAGAGAGAGAGCGCATGGGGAGCCGGGTGAGAGGGAGGGCAGGAAGTTGGGCTGATGGGAAACAAGGCCAGGAATTTTAGATGCTTGGAGACGCCGCTTAGAAATTGATCAGAGTCTGAATTCTGAACTGGGTATGAAGCTCGGTTTGGCATCTGGATACTTTAAATATGGACACAAATGAAAGCAAATGAAGAGATTTTAGATATGCAGAATGACCACAAACAGAAACAAAAACACTTGAGAGAGCCTGGGAGACTAGTGAGCTGCTCACTGTAAATCTCTGCATCATGCAAGAAGAGGCCTCTGTCCATAGCAGTGGTGGGTTTCAGTGAAATTTGTATTTTAACTCCATCATCAGTCTCTGGGTTATGCTTCTCCTGAGTTTCAGGCAGTGGGGTGGCTAGGATGAAGCCTGTAGGATTGACTACCACCCCAGTGAAGTCTCCTTCCCTCCCTCCTTTCCCCTCTTCCCATTGGGAACGTCTCCACATTAGCGTCACATACTAAGTGTGCAAGTGAGCATCCTTCGTCTCTTGGCCACCAGGCCTGCACCTTTAGCAAGCTTATTTCTGTCTTATGAAGCAGGGATGTCCTGCAAAGGCCTTTTAACTTCTGGATCCCTGACTTAGCGGTAGCAACACTTCTTTCCAGACATCTTCGTGAAGGAAGAACATTGTGAACATGTCTTCCATCTTTTCCTCCCTACTCCAAATGTAGAGGACAAAGCTGCTAGAAGATGGGGACTGGGGTGGTGGGTTAAGATAAACATCTTCATGGGCCGGAACACGGAAGCAGCTAGCAGTCAGTGAGTCCTGCAGTACAGGCCTTCCGGGCTGGAGGTCCAGAAATAGGCAGTGCTACCAGTGTGACTCCTAGAAGGCTGTGAAAAAACCAAAGTGGCAATTCACTTTCAAATTATGTTTCCAATCTTTAGAGGGATAAAGAGTAAGAAGTGGTTGTATGGATCTTGGCAATAATAGTGATTGGTTTCTAACTTTAAAAAAAATCAAGAGAGGGCTAGGGGGATGGCTCAGGTGATAAAGCATGAGGGTCTGAGTTGGATCCCCAACACCTAGGTAAAAAGCCAGGCAGTGGTCTACTTTTGCTATCCTAGCATGGGGAACAGAGACCCTGGAACTTGCTGTACAGACAACCCAGCTGAGTTGATGATCCCTAGGTATCGAGAGAGAGAGAGAGAGAGAGAGAGAGAGAGAGAGAGAGAGAGAGAGAGAGGAGAGAGAGAGAGAGAGAGAGAGAGAGAGAGAGAGAGAGAGAGAGACTCTGCCTCAAAATACGGAGGTGGACAGCTCCTGAGGAATTACAGCCAAGGTTGACTGCTGGCTTCTACATGTACACACAGGAAATAAAAAAAAAATTACCACAGCATTCAGACTCTTGTATATGCTTCATTTATTTATTTAATAGATTTTAATTCTAATCTTGAGTGTTCCAAACCCCGTTCTAGGTGTGTGGGCTAGACCAGTGGACAGCACAGATTCTCAGGATTTGTGAACTTGCCAGAGGAGACAGTAATTAACAAAAAGAAATAGTGAAATCATGTAGTGTTTCTCAACGGGATAGGTATGGAGGAAGAAAGAAAATGAATGGGGTAAAAAGTAATAAGTTGTAGAATGAGGATCAGTAAGAGAATGTTCATCAAAACATTCTGAAGAACCCATATCTGATAAACCCTCAGGCTCAATTTAAATTACTACGTGGATATTTAAAGGAAAACATTTCATTTAAGAATGAATTCCATATTTTCATTCACCATGCAGGCTGTGCTTAAATTGCCTGACTAATGTGGTTTTAATGTTTTCTGGCTTTTCAGTTGAGAAGGGAAGTTCATTGGAATCATTCTTGACTTCATGAAAGTATGTATGTTGCTTACTAATGCACACTTGTGCTTCTTAGCTTTTTAGACTTGTTAGAGCTGTTTAGACAAGATAAAACTTGTTGGGGAAATCACGAGGCAGTGTGATTTCCTAAAAAAAATGCCTAGCAAAGCTGAACTTCACCTGGGTTAGCACTCTGAGGAGCCATGTGGGAGCAACCAGGGGGTAGCCATAGAACATCAGATTTAGAAATGGACAATGCAAGCAGGGAATGCAGAGGGGAGGAAGGGAGGAAGAGGATGAGGGAGACCACTGTGACCAGCTCCTCTGGTCTTGGGTTTTAGTAAGAGAAGAACTTCCATGAGCTTTGCCTTAGTCTGGATACCTATATTTATATCCTATGAAAAATAACTTACTAGCCAGGTGTGGTAGTGAAAGCCTTTGAATCCAGTACTCAGGAGTCAGAGGTAGGCAATCTCTGTGAGTTTTAGGCTAGCCTGATCTATGTAGCAAATTCCAGGTCAGCCAGGGCTACATAGTGAGCATGTGCCTCCAGAAATAACACGAAACAATTCATAACTGTTTCTCTTGCAACTAGAATGTGAGAATTTAAAAAAGAGCTTATTCTAATCTGTGGTGGGACTAGGAGACTTTGATAAGGGGCTGGGTGATTCTGTTCCCTGAAGCTGCCTGCTCTCCTGCTAGAGTTTGGTCAACATAATACCCTAAGGGTGAGGGAGACAGGGGAACACATGTACTTCTGGGATATGTATTAAGGGTTGGGCATTCTTGTGGCATCTTTGGGTCACAGATGTTTCCCCATCATTTTGTCTGAAATTGCCATTCATTTAGACTCCAATATTTTCTTGACAAAGTTCATGTTAAAACAGGCATGTAGGTAAAGACCCATCTTCAGGCTAATTTAGAGAACAACGTATAAGATTTACCGAGCAGGGAGAGAATAGAGAGGAAAATAATCCCTAGGCAAAATCCTAAAGAGCATCCTAGGAGAATGGCCCTCTTCAGGGGTTATAGTGAAATCTTTAAGACCCATAGGGGGATGTAGACAACTACACAAAGGGGATTTACAGGCCAATTTCCCTAACATTATACCTTTATAGACAACATTGTCTTCATCTGTTTTTCTTTCTTCTGTAACAAAGTGCCATAGACTGGGTAACCTGTAAACAACAGAAGTTTATTTGGCTTGCAGTACTGGAGGCTGGGGAGTCCAAGATTGAGGGGCTGCATTACCTGAGAGCTTTCTTGCTACATCGTAGAATGCAGAAGGCATCACACAGTAAGAGTAAGGAGACATGAAAGACAGAGTGAGGGGAGGCCAAGAGGGACAAGAGAGAGTCCATAGTGCAGTCCCCGAGGTAACGACGCACTTCCGTGGTAACAGCGCCAGTTCATTCTTGAGGATGGGATGCCTAGGACCCAATTAGCTCTTAAAGACCCCATGTCTCATTGCTCTCATGGTAACAATTATACTTCAACTTTTTTGTTAAGCCATAGAAAACAACAAAAAATTGGTGACTATTCATGGACTTATTTTCTCTCCTTTCCTCCCTCCCTCCTTTCCTTCCTGATCTCTCTCTCTCTCTCTCTCTCTCTCTCTCTCTCTTTCTCTCTCTCTCTCCCTCCCTCTCTCTCCCCCTCTCTCTCTTTTTCTTCCTCCCCTTCTCTTTCAATATAAGACCTCACTATGTAGCCCAGGCTAACCTCAAACACAGACATTCTGGCCTCAATATCCCAAGTGCTAGGATTATAGACAGGCACCACATTGCCTGGTTTTCATTTTGTTTCCCTAGGTTTAAAAATAAATCTACTAGCCCAGAGGTGGTGGCGTGTGCCTCTAATCCCAGTACTTGGGAGGCAGAGGCGGGTGTTTCTCTGAATCTGAGATTAGTCTGGTCTACAGAGTCAGTTCTAGGACAGCCAGGGTTACACAGAGAAACCTGTTTCAAAAAAAAAAAATCCACAAAAAAATCAATCAAGAAGTAAATAAAGAAATCTACTATAGCAGTAAAGATATACTAGACTTTAGAGGCCCAGGAAGGGCTGTTGTATATGCCTTTCTAGCTTGCAACAGAAGGCACCAAAATCTTCATTAATATGGCTTTAGCTCAGCTGCTTGCTGTGTTGCTGGAACCAAGTCTACAATCTGTTTACTGCCTGGAAGCTGATACTTGGAAGCCACAGTTGGTAAGAAGGAAATAGGGTCTATTCAAGAGTCATCCTTGAGAATGAATGAATATATATATATGCATGTGTGTCTAAAATTGTCCCTCAGCCTATGACCATTTTGAAGGTGTCAATATGGGTAGAAGAGGCAGGATCCAGGACAGTAGACAGGAAGGTTGTGTGTTGTGCAGCGTCCCTATCACCCAGGGCCTGTGTTCTCTCTTTTCCTTTTGCCAGAAAATTCTTGAGATAACAATCAGCTTTCATCTCCTTGGCCAGTTTCTATAATTCTAAATATAAATGCATTATTTTCCTGAAAGTTAAACATTGTTCCACTTTTAATTAAAGAGCAAGGTTGGCAAGTCCTTCACCCATACTTTGATGTTAACTAAAGATCATCAGATGTCCCAGGTTTTGAAAAACAAATAAATAAACAAATAATAAATAAATAAATAGATAAGATGACTTTTCAGGGTGTCTTGGGACCAGTATTTCTCTAGTTTTGTAAACATACTCTGGTGGGAGAGGAAATGTTACAAATATTTCATCTTCAAAAAACTGTCATTTTTACAGGATAAATTAAAAAGATGAATAAAGTCACATCTTATAAAAGAGAGAAAATATTTCTTCAGTTTTAATCTCTTTTCTTAATCCTGGCTGCTGAGCATTTCAGGCTCCATGGAAGCCTTCCTTGCTTATGTGTTAAAGCCAGTCTCAATATGGCTGTTTTCTGTTGCTTGTGGTGTGCTCTGATGTGTACAACTTTACACCAGAAAGCTCCCTTGCTGCTAAGTAGCTATGTGTGCTGCTTAAGGGTTTTTTGTTTTGTTGTTTTTCAGCTTGGTCCAAGTTACATCCATCTGGGAAAAGGGAACCTTACCTGAGAAATGCCTCCATCAGACTGGCCTATAGATAAGTGTGTGGGACATTTTCTTGGTGAATGACTGATATGGGAGGGTCCAGATAATTGTGGATGGTGCCACCCCTGGGCAAATAGAACAAGCCAATAAGTGACATTTTCCCATGGTCTCTGTCTGCTTCAGTTGTAGATTCCAGGTTCCTGCCTTGAGTTTGTGCCCTGACTTTATGATGGACTATAAACTGTAAGCTGAAATAAACCCATTCTTCTCCAAATTTCTTTTTGTCGTGGTGTTATATCACAGCAGCTGAGAGCAGACTGAGACACCATGCTAACAACTGACAGGATCCATGACATCAGGGTGCCATTTTTCATATGTGACAGATCGAATCATTATAAGACTAATTATGGACATTGGGAAAGGACAAGGAACAAGACACACAGAGAGGACACCTCCAGGTGAGTCTTCTCTGAATAAAACACAGCTTGAAGAGCCCATCTCTCTCTCTCTGCTCATTGATGCTTGTGGTGACAGGCAATAAGAACACTGGTATTCTGGTTAACAGTACCACCACCACCACCACCACCACCACCACCACCACCACCACCACCACCACAATATTAGAGTATAACAAATAACCTCTCAGTCAGTCATGGTGAATTTCTTTAGACTTTAGCACATCAGGCAAAGGAACTTAAAACAAAACAAAGGTTAATTTTGCAAGAAACAATTTGCAAAGTAGGGCTACTCTAAAACACAGTGGTATAAGACACAACAGCATTGCCATTATTGCCCTTCAACAGCCCAGTCCATGCCCAGAAGTCTTGTCTTCTCTTTTTTTCTTTCTCCACCCACCACCCTTCTCACTTTGAAACAGTGTCTCCTTATACAGAATTCTCTATGTAGATCAGGGTGGCCTCAAAATCACTGAGACTCAGTTGTCTCTTCCTCCTGAGTGCTGGGATTACAAACATGAGCCCCGATGCCCAGATTCTTGAGTATTTCTGGGACAGTTTATGCTTCACACAAAGAAATTTTACATATCAGAGGATCACTGGGGGATGTCGGTGTTGGAAACCTGAGAGTCATTAGGGAATGGGGATGATCAATTCTCTTTTTAGACTGAATGTTAGTGGGTTTGCCAGCCTTTGGCCTGATGGACGACTATGAGTCAGCAAAGCAGGAGTGGACCAGCCATCAGTCAGAGGATGGCCATTGCTGAGGAATGATAGATGTTATCGTGTGCTTTCAGAAACACAATTTTTCCTTTGGTGTTTGTAGAACAACACAGCAGCAAGTCAATAAATTGCTGAAGTAAATATCCATAACTGCTTTGAAATTACTTTAGAAAATTTAGAGCAAAAAGTTCTATGCATGTTTTGGTGTACATTTTCTTATTCCTCTTATTACCCCTTTGATTTGGTAAGATGAAAGGCAGATGGAAAGAAAGGTGGTTTGGAGACAAGCCTTTCTGGGAACCCGGAGCAGATACCTTAGCTTTCATCTTCTCCCCTTTGTCCTCCTTTGGGAGGACAATTCTTTCCCTTTGTCCTTGTATCTTCTGAGATGGGAGTTTGCAAATTCCACTGACATGAGGCAGGTGTACCGGCAAGAAAAGGTTCACTCATGTGCTTACAGAGGTAACAAAAGAAGTAGCTGACAAATGGTTGAAAGAAGAGATTCAAATGTGTAACCCAGAGAAGGAAAGGGTGACGGGAGAAATAGCTGCTATGCACTGAGAAGAAATAGTACATTTCTTTATAGAAAGACAAATGGATTTTTAAGGCCAATAAGTGGAAGATAAGAAGGTTTCTGATGATTGCTTGTAAAGGTTCTTCATGGCCATGAAGCTATCCCAGAGAGGAAATTGATGCAGCCCCCTTTCCCAGAAATTGCTGCTTTTGGTCAGATAGTCTGAGAGCCCATTTCTACATCTGTTGAACCACTTTAACTAAAAGGAATCCTTACATCAATTCCGGGGTTCTGAGTGGGTTCCCAAATCCTTTCAAATTTGTACCCAATCTTTAGTGACAACTGCATTTCCTTACATTTTAGAATTTTAAAAAATCTCTTCATATAAGAAAAATTTAATTATAATTACATAAAAGCCAACCCCAGAAGCTGTGTGAGAGAAAATTTATTGACGCAAAAAGTAGATATTTGCTGGTGCTACTTGTGTGCGCCTCCAGTGTGGACCCGGTGCCTCTTTTGTGAAGCGGCAGCTGAGGAGACTCCGGCGCTCGCCATGGCGGATGAGAAACCCAAGGAAGGAGTCAAGACTGAGAACAACTATCATATTAATTTGAAGGTGGCGGGGCAGGATGGTTCTGTGGTGCAGTTTAAGATTAAGAGGCATACACCACTTAGTAAACTAATGAAAGCCTATTGTGAAGGACAGCTGGAAATGGAGATACGATTTGATGTGTTCCAGCAGCAGACAGGAGGTGTCTACTAAAAAGGGAACCTGCTACTTTACTCCAGAATTTTGTTATAGACCAAGAATACATTCGCAATTAGAAAGCCGCGATTTGGTTTCACCACATCCTGACTACTACAGTATAGTTTTCTCTATTCTTTCATCTCCCTGTCCCCATTTCTTTATTGTACAAGCTAAATGGTTAATGTCCTGTTTTGATTGACATCAGATGGAGATGGTCTGGGGGAAAGCACTGGTTCTGTGAAAATATTCCCCTTCTCCATTAGTGGCATGCTCATTCAGCTCTTACCTTTATATTCCAGTAAGTTATTTTGCTCTCAATGTTTTAACAAAAGAACCCAACAACACAATCCTTGCATTCCTTGTTTGATTGGAGAATTTTAATATTTTTCATTTATCATTGTAAAACCAAGGACAATTTTATAACTTTTTTGTACATAGGGCATTCTGTCTTTAAGTAGGGGTAAATTACTCTTGAACAAAATGATCCTAGATAGTTTTCCCTTCAAGTCAAGCATTTTGTTGTTTAAATAAACTTCTTGTTTAAAATGAAAAGAAAAAAGTAGATATTTATCTCCACATTCTCTTTCTCTATCAGCTTCT
Organism: Onychomys torridus; assembly: GCF_903995425.1. Taxonomy (NCBI): domain Eukaryota; kingdom Metazoa; phylum Chordata; class Mammalia; order Rodentia; family Cricetidae; genus Onychomys; species Onychomys torridus. Next base: position 48,200,783 of record NC_050465.1, read on the forward strand.
CTTCCTTTTCATTGGTTCCTTTCTCATGTAAGCTCTCCTCTTTTGGTAGGAGGATGGACAGGGAGCTCTTTTCTCATTTGCTCTAGAAAATATAAAGAATTAGCCTCAACCTGTTTAATTTAACGATAGGTCCATCTCTGGGCTGATCATGACTGATAGGGATATTCCTGTTAGCTAATTCTGTTACTCAATTCCTGAACCAAGTTGTAGGCTCAACTCCTTTGAACCTCATGCATTTAAAGTAGGTGAAAGATGGTTCCAGACGAATTATTTGTTTGCCAGAAGGTCAAAATTGATTTTAGCATCACAAAACAAGATTCTGTATATAATTTTAAAAAACTGGTATACGGTAATGCTAAGATTTATGTTAAAGTTAGTACTTCTTGGATATTGGAGCGACAACATAATTTAGTGCCAAGCTGTGAAAGAATATAGTTGACAATATCAGAACACCCTTGAGAGAGAACAATAGACACACCCCCAGAAGATAAAGACATTAAATGGAAGGGGAATTACTTCTGGAGAGTGAACACAGAGTGTGGGGGTGATAGTTAATACTGCTGCATTGGGGACTTGAAACTATAATAGATCTGAAATGACCTCACTACCAAAAATAAAAAATTCCAAAGGACCATGAATGATTGTTATGCTAATCAACTTGATTACAATAATAATTTCATAATATATGCATGATCAAAACATCATATGCACTGTAAATATATATAATTTATATTTGTTAACTATGCCCCAATAAGGCTGGAAAAACAGAAGTATATTCCATGAATATTATCCCCTCAAACCCTGCAAACCTAAATGAATGAGGCTATATTTACAGTCACATGTATCATCTCCCCTGGTAACAGTCCTCCTAATTATTACTTGGCATTAAATGGGTTAACTGATTGAAGGGATAAACTGATCTGAGCAGAAATTGTGAAATATATTGTGATGTTGGCAGGGGTACACTTCCTATAGGCTTTATCAAAGTTGAGTCCTGGAGTAGGGTGTTGTGAGATCAATAAGGTTTTATGGGCCTCTGCATGTCAAGCTGCATGTGTTACCCTTGCAACCTCAGGGAGCTCATTATGGAAGGTCTCAGGAGAAGTCACATAATTAACAAGACCTTTCTGAACTTAGCAAACTGGCTCCCGATGTATTTGTGTTCGTTGTCATGATCTGTCACTCGGATAAGGTGATGGTGTTCCACTTAGCTTTCTGAGTATGGAAGGTAATTGAAGAGATGAATTGATTCCTGTAACCACCCAGGACCCTTTGCCACGCTTCTCTATCACTGATTAAGTGTTTTACTTGGCATACTCCCTCCCCTGGTTCGAGAAATAACTTTAATTAATGAAAATAAGACTAGTTCTCTGCACAAAATCAGATCTAATTTCAGCTGAGATGACTCATATTTTTATCCTTAGTGTTTATTAATGACTGTTTTCATCTGGTATACAGTGATTCAGTATGACTTAAACATAAAGAGCTAGTCTAAATAATAGCACATAAATCTATTTAATGCAATCTGGCTCCAGTTGCAGTCATTATAACTTATTCATTTATTTCTGATTGTCATCATATTTCTAAGCAAGTGCTTAATGACCATGCGTGGTCCTGGGAACTGCAGATACAAAGATGATTAAGACATGGTCTTTGCTCACTGTGATAAGTCTTATAAGAAGATTTGTATATGCAGCCCGAATGTCTGCAACCAGCTTGTGACTGCTAGATAAGATAATTTCAACCATTTGTATGTGTAGATTAACAGCCTGTCTCACCTTATTTCAACCTTCCCTTTTATCCGCATCTTCAAGTATGAGTCTTTTCCTCCACTTATAATTTATGTCCACAGCCACTCTCTGCTTCTCTTCTATTTTGCTGCCTTCTCTCAACCATCACCAGAACTATCTCTTGACTTGTCTGTGTTGATGGTACTGAATGTCTCCATTGCTCACCTTAGGTTTGTGTATCCAAGGGCACAAACCTCTACCTACCTTTGGGGCTCACTTCATTCTGTGGCTTGCTGGTACCTTCTTTGCCTTACCCTTTTGCAAGATGGGAACATAGGATGGGAATAAGATACGGGGAAAAAGAGGATGACTGCCTGTAGAATTGCTGAGGTCCATGGTAATGTTACTGTTATTCTTTTCCCTACCAGTCTTTATTTATTTCTCCACAGTCTTCATTTACCCTCTGACACAGAGTCATATAGTTGGGTTAGGATGGTGAAAGTGCAAGTCTCACTTGAACTCAGAACCAGTGCTTGCATTTACTGAACATTAATGAAGCCTTGATTGTGGTTCACTATAGCAGGCTCCCTTCTAGAGTCTGGCCTATGAGAGGACATAGTCAGATTCCCTCAATGAGACAGAATCTCTACACATGTGTCTGTTTATCTATCAACACCTATATGTATATCTTCTTTCTATTTATCTATGTAGTCTCTCTCCTCTCCATACACATGTATGTACGTATATTTAATCTATCTAATCTATCTGTCTATCTATCTATCTATCTATCTATCTATCTATCTATCTATCTATCTATCTATCTATCTATCTATACTGGTACCAAAGTCTCAGCATTCCAGGAGCTGCTGATGTGAGCTCTGTTTTTAGGTCTGGTGGGCCCCTGAATTCTAATGTCAGAGGACATTAGACACACCTATGAAGACAGGGTGTCGCAGGTCTCTTTTCCTCTTTGTGTCCTCCTGGCTGCATTGAGGGAAGCAGCTTTCCCACACTGTGGCTTTCCACTGGGATTCTGCTGTCTTGCTACAGCCTTGAAAACAATGAATCCTGCCAGCTGCCACAGACTGAACGCTCTGCCATAGTGGCCAAAAGAAATCTTTATTCCTTCAGGTTCCTTTTCTGTCCGTGACAGTGATGGGAAGCTAGCTAGCACATACACTAAGGGACACAGTCCACTCAGGCACATGCTAATTAATTTGCTCTCCCAGGTTCTACTTCCTGAAGTTTCTAACACCTCCTAGCACTTCCTTGAAAATCCAACCTTTAGTTCCTGGATGTTTGGGGAAGACACTATTCATATTTAGACTATACAGGCACACATATTGCGGGTTATGAAATGATAGGGTCCATCTTTGAGAGCAGTCACGCAGCTCCTACCTGATTCCCAGTCGATGTGGTGGGATCTTGGTACAGATGGGCCCTTCCCTCATCTTCATCTTGGCTCAGGCCTCTCCTGTTGACACTGCCTCTATCTAGTCCCTCTGGCTGAGCATCTGCATTTTATACTATGTGGCTCTGGCTATCCAAACGGAATGTTTCAAGATGGAGGAACCAGAGCCAGCCAGTTATTTTGAAGGTTGGAATCCATACCGTGTCATTTTGGCTACATTTGATTGGAAATCCAAAATTATTAAAGCTGTCAAAGCTTGTGGGCCCTGATGACCCTATAACAAGCAAAATCACTTAATAGATTAATTGAAGGCACCGTAATAATAATAAAAGCAGAGGAAGGAGATTGATTCAGTATGGCCACATTAGAAAAGAACAGATAAAGAGGGCCGGTGATCCCTGTGCCCATCTTCAGAGGTCTGGCATGAAGTTTAGGTGTAAGAAACAAGGACAAGTGTAGTTGAAATTTTCCTGTGTCCTGCCCGGTCTGCAGTTGCTCATACCCAAGCAAATACACAGAGGCTTATATTAATTAAAACTGCTTGGCCATTAGCTCAGGCCTACCACTGACTAGCTCTTACATTTAAACTCAGCCCATTTTTGTTAATCTATATGTTGCTACATGTTCTGTGGCTTTACCTGTATGCCATTACATGTTGCTCCCTGGATGGCGGCTGGCGTCTCCTCTCCATATGCAGGAACCTGAAGGACCATGTCATCTGGCAAAGTTCAGTGGTCACCTTCCTATGGGCCCTGCATGTCCAGTCAATACAACATTTTATCAGCAGTCCAGGCAAGAACAGCCTCTTTCCCAAATGCCTATTTTTGCCAAGAAGAAGATAAACTCCATATGGAGTGTTTTTGATGCCCATCTTTCTCTTTGAGTAAACTGGTGCTGCCAGGAGCAGACGTGTCTCATTGTCCAGAAAGTCTAAGTTTTTAAAACATTGCAAATGCCATATTCTGTAGATCTTGGAAGTGTTTGAAGATTACCTACCTAACTAAATTATATCTATGTATATCTAGAAAACTTAACACAATTGTAAGTTTGACTATCAGAGAAGACTAATTATTAATCTGTATTTCTTAATTATCCATTACAATTGAAATGAGCTGCACAAACATAGTACCTTAAACAAGAGTAGAAATACATACACAGTATAACAAAATTAACTTTAAATTTGTACCAATAAACTAAAATCTATACCAATGTAAAACATTTTAAACAAGTTGCTCTTAGAAAGTAGGTTCAACAATCCACCCAGTTATCCTATCATATCTACATCCTATATTTCCATATCAGACAAGAGGTATGCGTAACCAAATATTCCTGGTCAGGGTGTGGTCGCACCCACCATCTATCTATCACTGATATAGCATGGCTATTAGTTCTGCCTCCCAGTCTTTCCTGTAAGTTGTCAGCACATGTGAAATCTCATTCTGGGGAACAAGCATCCTTTCTGATTTGTGTCTGGGCCCCAACCCTTCCTTCCCAACATGAGACTCCCAGGGAAACTCTAATTCCTTGTGGCTCATTGTCTCAATGGTCTGATAGCCAAAGGGAGGGGTATAAGAATCTCTCTTGAAACTGTCTTCTCTGGTGAGCTCCCATGGGGAAGGTTATCAGGATAGCAAGGGGGCCATGCAAGGACATGATGCCATGAAGCATGGGGCCATGCAAGGACATGATGCCATGAAGCATGTTGTTTGGGAACCATCATTGAAGATTAGTTATTATTTAGGATTATTTGGAGACAGCAAGGGTAGGACAGTAATGCCTAAATGTCTCTTAATATGGAAATACCTACATAGGCCATTCTGCTCCCATCATCTAGTGGCCTCCCTGTGTTTATGTGAGACTGTTTTTAAGTGTGTGTGTGGGTAGGTATTTGAAAATCTGAACATGTCATCATCTTCGGACAGATAATTCAGAGAATTTTTTTTTTTTTTTTTTGCTAGGTGCAGTGATGTGGGAAATATGGGAAATATAGGAAACACTAGATTCCCCGTCTTTCTCATGGATGGTTTATAGTCTGGTTGTGGGACTTGATACAAGTTCCATCTTCTCTGGCTTTTAGTTTCCCATCGGTAAGAAGTTTCCCATTGGTAAGAACTCTTTCTTATTTTAAATCCTAGGATCCTAGTGGCATTATTTTATTCTTAGGTAGTTTTTAAGACCGCACTGAAATGATACCTCCTCAAGCAGTAGTTTGATATGAATGTTACTGGACCAGTGGTTGCTGGGCAGCTTTTCTTCATCATTGTTGATTTGTCTCTTCCCTTTCTCTCTCCTTCTCTCCTCTCTTCTTCTTATTAGTTAATTAATTGATTAAGTAATTAATTATTTTAAAGAAAGTGTCTTGCTTTGTAGTCCAAGTGTGCTTAGAACTCACTATGCAGCCCAGGCTATCCTCAAACTTACAGTAGTTCTCTTGCTTCAGTTTACTGAGTGTTGGGATTATTGAACTAAACTACCACATCTCTCTCTCTCTCTCTCTCTCTCTCTCTCTCTCTCTCTATATATATATATATATATATATATATATATATATATATATAAAAAAAATCTTGGAATGCTTCTTCATTCAATTGGAAAGTAAAGTGAGATTTTCCGGATTGTCCACAAGGCGTTTTTGTGGTCCAGGTTTAAAAGCGATGTTTATTTTTTCCACCTGCATTTTATTGGTTAGAGCTCAGGCATGTGTCCTCACATACTAGAAATGCGGTTTAGCTACATGACCACACGAAAAGGGGTATTGGATAGTCTTGGGTAATTAGCCCTTTTATCACAATGTCTTTTCTTCTGTTTATCATATTTTGCTGCCCTTGCTATCTATGTATCTGTGTGCCCGTTCTGTTTTTTTGAAATGTTTACTCATTTACTTATGTATCATCCTGCTGTTCATTTTAAGTCTGAAATGTGTGAGTGGAAAGAACAAAGACAAGGGTCGGGATGACCTTGAAGGAGTCTCCTGACACGTCAAAGAACCTTTGTGCATGGTAAAGTGGTTCAGGGTGATGATGGCCTCAGAGTAGGGAGAGGAGGCCTCTGGGTAAATACTTTTCTCATGTACTCCATGCTGTATTAGGAAAGATCAAATCTTAGTTTAAAACTCATTAGCACCAGATAAAATGCTGTTTGATAGTACATCTTCTTTTTCTTTCTCAGCATACTTAAACACAAAGTGATCTGCAGATTATGTTCTGAAGGGGAGAAGAAATAGTCCACCATTTGGATGCTTTTTGCATCTCAAACACTTCTTCAACTGGAGCTCACCCAGGGTAGTGCCGGAGAGCATCCGGCCTCCTAGTGCTCACGTTGTCCGACGGACCGAGGAAGCTGAAGAAAGGCGTTGCAGAAAAAAAGACAAAGCCCATTTCCAGGGAGGAAACAGCAGCCATATTACCAGGTTGTGTTGACTCACAGGCAGAAAGACTGTCTCCCTGACCCTGTGCAGGGGCTGTGCCTCATTAGATTGAACTCTGCCGCTGTTTGCTAAATGAATTTTAGTAAAACATGAGAGGATGAAAAGGACCAGGAGACACCAGAGTTTAATAAAACTTTGTGTCTATCAGACAGTGTCTTGTTTCTGGAAAAGCTTTGGGTTTAATAATTGGCTTAACTGTGAATTATTGTGATGAAGAAGACAGCCACTGTCTATAACACAGGAAAAATGTCAAAGTTGAACTGCGGATCTTAAGTCCGACTGTGATCGCAGACTTAGATTATGAAATGGAGTTGAAAGGGGTCTTTTCAAGCTTACAATGAGGCTGTTTTAGTCCAAAGGATATTTTCTGCCAAAGATTTCTCCCAACATGGTAATTTGATAGTCTCTAATTTAGGCTTACTTAATCTTTCACTCAAAAAGTTTTACCAAGATTAGCTACCAAGTTGAAGTCTGAATTAAAGGCTACAGAATTTTAGTTGTTAACATAGAATCAATATATTTTCATTGTGTAAAGTTGTATAGTGCTGGAAAAATAGGAAAGCAAATGAGAAGTAGTCAGTATTACTATGGATAGACCATTTTGGAGTTTGCTTTTCTTAATATAGATACAAATTTCTATCAAAGTTAAACAGTTATAGCTATACTAATATACAATTATGTATTTTGGCTTTTGTTTTCTGTCAAAGACATTTTTTTTTTTTGCTGTACAACAAAAACTTGAACTTCATTTCCAAGAGCCCAAAAACTTACATTTTAAATCTCACTACAAATTCCATAGACACGATTTTAAATAATATTTTATGACTTTAAAAATAAAGCACTGCACTGTTTCTATAGAGAATTTAGAAACGACAGGAAGATAAAGATACCAGTAACCTATGCCCTCATTATTTAGTTTCCATTTAATTATCTTGTTGGATGTGGATAAGTGTAAATTTTAATGAGTGAATTTGTAACTCATATGCCAATTTGTATTCAGTTTCTACCAGCTAATAATGTCATGGTAGAACTTTCCTATGCTGTATTAAAACTCTTTGTAAACTGGGCTTGAAAGAGCTCATTGGTTAAGAGCACTAGTTGCAGCCGGGCAGTGGTGGCACACGCCTTTAATCCCAGGACTCGGGAGGCGGAGGCAGACGGATCTCTGTGAGTTCGAGGCCAGCCTGGTCTACAGAGTGAGTTCCAGGAAAGGCGCAAAGCTACACAGAGAAACCCTGTCTTGAAAAACCAAAAAAAAAGGGCACTAGTTGCTTTCCCAGAGGACATGGGTTCAATTCCCAGAACCCAGATAATAGGTGATAGACATCTGTAACTCCAGTTTTAGGGTATACCCTCTTCTGACTCTATGGGTACTACACACACATGGTGAACAGACATACATGCAGGTAAAACACCTATACATGTAAGAAACAACCTTTAAAAAGGCTCCTGAACTTTGTAAAATTTTATCATGTGATAATTTACCCAATCAGTGTTCACTTGTATAAAGTATTACCATACTTGGACTGATGGATACACACACACACACACACACACACACACACACACACACACACACACATTCCTAAGAATCCAAAGACATGAAAATATGGTTCACATTCCAGAATACTGGCACTTGTTTACCCTTTTTTCCCTTTCCTCTTTTTTTTCCTACACCAGGAATGAATGCATGCTTGTTTCACACCGTTGGCCTGTATTTTGTTATATAGATTTTAAAAAGCCAATACAAATGGTAGATGAGAATCAATGTCAAGTTGTTCTGATCAAGCTGATTTGGAAAAGTCAGTTCAGTCTCCTGGCAACTTCAGTTACTTGAATCCTATGGCCTCTGACCCCTGTGTTCAGAGGAGACTACACTCTCTTGTCTATCTTTCAACAAACATTTTTTGTCTATGACAATCCTCTACTAGAACCTAGGAAAATAAATATAAATAATTATGCCTCCTGAATTTGGGGCCGAGTTTTACTAACAGGCGTATCAATGTTGTGTGCATAGGCATCTGGTTGTGTTATGTTGTTGAGTTCCCTGGCCTTTGGTGACGAGGACCTAAACTGATGAATTATTGGGCTAGCTATCTCTAGCCAGCCGAAGATTCTTAGTCAAAATCACACCACTTTTATGCAGTCATTTCAAGGAAACCTAAAAAATGAGTCTATCAATAGACATGCTAACTCAGAAGTAGGAAAATCTCCCAGGGTCCTACCTCTAGACAAAGACTAGAGGCCAGTTAATGACTGCTCAGAGAGAGAGAGAACTAACCTCTCCCAGGGATGAGGTGGTTACCCAATACAGAGCTGTCAGCCCTGAAACGGTATGTATACACAGATAACAGAAACAGACCCAGCAGGTTGTATTCATATATTTGTGCACATACATGTAACAATAATAATTAAAGAATATAAGACTATCAATTTGAGAGTGGGGGCCATGGGAGGTGTTGGAGGAGAATACATGGGAGGGGCTTGAAGTAGAGAAGGGGAAGCGATGTAATTATAGTTTAATTAAAAGTATCTACAAAATAACAGTAATAAAAGCAGACAGAAAGCTGGTTGTGAGATGTGGTGGAGGAGCTGAGGGAAGTCAGAGAGAGGTCTTGGTGGAAGGATGTGTTCAGTACACAGTGTACACGTGTCTGAAACTTTCGGTGGATAAAGATATTATTAAAAACAACCCAACACACATCCAAGTGTTCAAGCCATGAGAACATTAGATAGAGCTCCATGACTTTATCTCCATTTCTAAAGAAGGGCAGAACACTTGTCAGTTGTATTCAGGATAGTTGTATCACGTTTTGTTGGGCAGCAGTCTTTCTTTGGAGATCAGTATGATTCAAAGATGTTTGTGTGTGTACCAAGTTGACCAGAGGTAGGCTTGTGACAGTTAATTTTATGAGTCAACTTGATTAGGCCATGAGTTGTGTTGCCTAGATATTTTTGCCCAAGCATTATTATGGATGTATCTATGATGATATTTCTGGATGAGACTAACTTGAATATGTAGATTAAGTCAGGTAAAATACCCTCCCCCCACCTTATGACCTCACCACTCAGTCTATGGCTGTCATCTCCTGTGAATAAGGACTTGTGTCTACTTGTTTGATTGAACTGGCACAATGGTCTTTCAAGTGTTCAAATTTGATTAAAACATTGGCTTTTCTTGGTCTTGGGAATGATGCTTTTCAGCTAGTACTGATGCCATTGGTTCTCCTGGTCTCTAGTTTACTGACTACAGATCACCTTTATAAGCACATGAGACAATGCCTTAGCATCAGTTCTGTTTCTCTGAGGAACTCTGACTCTACTATAGTTCTTTCTTGAGTAATGAAAACTGCCAAAGCAGTGGGAGCCTAGATTAGAGGCCACCCAGGCTGACACAGTGGGACCCAGCCAGGCTGACACAGTGAGACCCAGGCAGGCTGACACAGTGAGACCCAGGCAGGCTGACACAGTGAGACACAGCCAGACTGACACAGTGAGACCCAGCCAGGCTGACACAGTGGGACCCAGGCAGGCTGACACAGTGAGACCCAGTTTCAAAAAAACCAATTCAAACCAAACCAACCAAACTCAACAGCAATAAAACTGTCAGGAAACCACCTTTTATCGAGTGAGTAGAAAATTTTTCAATTAAAAAAAAAATGGAAAAAAACCACACACACACACAAAAAAAAACCCAAAAGTAAAAAAAAAACCAAATGAGTTAAGGCTTAAGTTTTCTTTTGTGTGTGTGTGAGTGCAGGTAAGTATGTGTGCATTCTTGTTGAGGTCAGATGATAACTATGGGTACTGTTCCTCAGGTGCTGTCCATTTTTGTTTTTCAGAGTTTTGCATTATGCATTTAGATCATATTTACTCCCCTCCCCCAACTTCTCTCAGGTATACCCCCTTCCCCACCCACCTAACTTGTGTACTCTTAAAAAAATCAAGTCTAGTTTGTCTGCCTAAATACTCTTGGATGTGTGGCTTTCTGGTCAACCTACCTGGGACCAATCCCTTAAGAAAATGACTCTCCCTTTCCAGCAGTTATCAATGGCCAATATTTCCTCAGTTAGGAATGGGACTTCATGTCCACCTTCCCCCTCCATACTGGGATTTGATTTGGTTTGAGCTCACACAGGTCTTGTACATGATTTCACAACAGCTGTGAGTTTATAAGTACAACTGCTTTGCTGGATCGGGAAGACACTGCTTCCTTGTGGTCATCCGATGCTTCTGACTTCTGATCTCTACCCCCTCATTGTCTTTGAATTCAAGTAGGCTAGGCGGCTGAGCCCAGAGACCCAGCTATCTCTGTCTCTCCAATGCTGGGATTCCAGGTAATCTGTACCACTCCACACCAGACTCTTTCGTTGTTGTGGTTGAAAATATGGCTTCTAGGAATAGAATCCAGGTTCTCGTGCTTGCAGGCTAACACTTTACCAACTGAGCCGTTTCTCCAGCCCAAATTTAGATTTTTTTTATTATAGTTTTCTATAATTAATATGAATGATGTAAATTTTATAGGAAAACATACAATTGGTCATTTCTGAATCCATGATGAGAGTTTTGAATTTTGTCTCTCATCAATAAAACCCTTTAGTGATTAGTTTAGTTGGAAATAAAGTATGATTTAATGATACTCAAGAGTTAAAAAAAAATCCGTCTAAAATACGTTGTCCACGGGTAGCTTAGGGACAAGTAACTTAAATTTCTGGGACCCGCTTTTCCTATCTGTAATTCATGGCGACACGGAAAGAAATGTCTGGAGTACTTTCGGTTAAAATGGTCGGCGGTGTTTTTCAGAATCTCCTGAGTTAAGGAGGAAGAGGTGCATTGCATCCTTCAGAGGACCCAATAAACAGCTCCCCAGTTCTGCAACCACATTCCGAGCCAGACGAGAGGCAGATGGCGGCCCCAAACACCACCCTATTATGGTTGGAGATTATGCTTCATCTGAGCTCAGTGGGGAGCTCAATGCGGGAAGAGAAAGGAAGACACGAAGCGGAGAGGAACACTGATGTGAGCATGCTCAGTTTCGACTTCTTCAATTTAGTCGTCTGATGAATCATCTCTGTACCCCAGAAGTGTGAAAAACACAGGGACAGAGAAAATCCTGATGTAGAGTGTAATAGATTTTTCCCCCTTGGGTAGAAACGCTAGGGATGGAAGAATCGTTTCTGCTAACAAGTTATTAGACTAGAGAGAAGAAACGGGGAGATTTAAATGGACAACCGTAGGCTAGACTCAGATACACTGTAAATGAAAATCAATAGAGAGTTCTGGAGGGACTTGAAAACCAGCAAGGTGGCAATAGGTTAAAGGAAATCATAAACCAGCAATCAGTAAATTAAAAAAAGTGATGTGGAGAAAATTGATGGATTTAAAAAGGTAATATGTAACAAAGGCTTTCTTAGACACTGTTTTAAAGGACATTTTGTTTTCTTAAATGTAAAATTACATTGATGAAATTAAAAGTAATTATCTTTCAGGCATCAGTTATTTAGGACAAAGGCACAAATTATTAAATCTTATTTACGTGTCTTACGCGTTAATCAAATGCTTGTCTGCGAGCAACCTTTTTCGAAGAGCTCTGGTGTAGGAAATAAAGGAGTTTAATTAGATAACAATTCTGAGACAAACCCGTGGAGCGTTTTCCTACACCATACGCCATCACTTATTCCCATCTCCATCATTTCTGAGACCCGTAAAATAGATCTGAAATGACTTCAATCTGTATATGGTTTTATAACTTATGCACTTATTCCTCCTTTGACTATAATGTACTTTTATCATACTCCTCCCTCTACAATACATTTTTAATCAAAATATATTCGCATCATTTACCCCTTCCCTCCCTCTAGCCTCCCCCCTGTCTTCTGCTCATTCTCAAACTGATGGCCTCTTTTTCTTTAACTATTATTGTTACATCGTATGCATATGTACAAGGATATGAAACAACCCACTGTGTCCATTTCTGTTGTTTATGTGTGTATGGTTTCAGCTATAACGTGGCTCCCTTGGCAGCTTATGTAGTAATTTCTGGTACTATGGAGGCTATACTGTGGAGGAGCTTTTCAGGTTAGATCCCCATCAAATCATCTACGCCCTGTGTCCTGAGTGTGATGTCATCAGCAATAGGGAACTTACCTTCAGTTTCCTAGAGTCAACCAAGGACCATGACAATAGCTTGTATTGTTTCGGGAGTCTCTTGGATTGCCCTGAGCAACAACTCGGAAGGAGCTTTCTCATGCCTCTACTGGTTTTTATTTTTTATTTTTTATTTTTTATTAATGTCTGGTTCTTGTGGAGGATCACTGTCCGCCCAAGTGACATAACTTCATTTAATATAACACACACACACACACACACACACACACACACACACATACACACACATACACACACACACACACACACACACACTTCCATGTATTGTACATAATTTTAGGTAAACAAACACTTTGTTTTGTAATGTAAAATAAAATATTTAAAAATAAAATAAGATGATCCCTTGAGGCTTTACCAAGCATCCTTGGTGTTTTTTTTGGCCCTCCTCTCTCCTTCAGTATTGATGTCCATTCCCCATCCCCAGTTGGGCCCCTTCTTTGTTTTACCCTGCCTGTCACCTGTATTGAAGGATATTTTGACAATGATAAAGGAAATTTAGGGAACAGAGCTACTCTGTGCTGTTCTCTAGGCTAGAAGTCTATAGTAGGAAGCGGAAGTTGTGCCAGTACAGGTTTTGGTTCAATTTAAGCAGGAACTCAGGCTTAGAGCTGGTGAAATATGTGTTGGGCACAGGCAACTTTCTCATAACCGAAAGTTGGTTCATTGATCTTGCCTTATTTCACCTTAAATACGATCAAGTCCCTTTGGAATATGTTACTTTTAACATACACCTTTCCTTTGTTCTAGAAACAATGAAGTCAGGAGACATTTTCATCTGGCCATAAGCACAAAAGTGGCCAACACCCTCTGTAGACAGGCCTGATCCTAGACCAAACGGGCCAGTGGCCAGATGTGCTGGAGAAAGGCAATCTTCTTCTCAGCACTTCCTTTCTCAGAAACCAGGCTCCCTTGCTGCTTGCTCTGGCAGGGTTGTCCAGGCTTGCCGTCCTCAGCGCCCCCCCCCCCCCCCACTGCCTCCCAACACCATCACAGTTCCTATCCACCTTTTCAATTGCCTAGTCTTTCTCTATGAACAATGAGCCCCAGGGCATGCCAGGTGGGCCTGTTTCCCACTGTCAGCCCAAGGAAGTGATTGATTAGATCCAAGTAAGCAATAAAACAGGGAACAGCATTAAAGATAAAGCAGAAGCTTAAAGAAAGCACTTGTGTTAGAAATAACAGAACCCGGGCTGGAGAGATGGCTCAGCCATTAAAGACTAGGCTTTCAACCAAAAATATAAGAGAAGTAACAGAGCCCTGAACTGCATTTGGAAATCTAAATAACTTCTGCAGTGAATGGGGGCAGGGACGGGTAAATCACAAAAAGGAGGAATTAAGTGAACAGCAAGTCCACTCCCGGGCACAAAACATTTACTAGAAGGCTGTTGATAATAGAAAAGGGCGTGGCCAAGGCCTGGATTCCAAGGAGGATGGTGAGTCAGGTGGTTGAGAGTGGGAGCTGAAGCAGAGAATGATACACTAGAGAAGGCGCGCACTGCAGGGTGACTGCAGGGTAAACCTCGTGGTTGTCCAGGGCTTCCAAACATTGTTGCCATGTATCAGTAGAGCTTGATGCGGGGTTGGCGGGGTATTACTTCCTGTGCAGCTCTTCTTGATTGAACGTAGCAGTGATTGACAGAAGCCAACAAATCGGGTGAACCTTGCTGTTACACCAAAGGGACCCTCTCTGCTCTTTTATCTCATAAGGAACATAGGATGTCGACAGGGCAAGAACCATGCCATAATGCTATATATGCAGATCTTCACCTTGTGGGCTGACCCTTCCACTCACAAGAGTTGCTCCATCTCTAGGAAACGTTCTAGAAAAAGGAATGGTGTGCAGGTTGTTAGCTCTCAACAAATTATATAACCCATGACCCATTTGAAGGCACAGGTTTTCTTCCAGGACAATATCAAATATTAGATGTATGCCAAGCAAGCTCTTTCCCTTTAATAATGTATATTGACCTAATAAACATTTTATTAAATACAGCAACCGACAATTCTGCAGTGAGGCAGAGTTTCCATACTACTGCTTTTTAAAGCCCTCTTATTGCTGTGGTGAGAAATGACCTCTGACCCTTTGATTCTGAATTGCCGGCTCCTGCTGCTGCCCGGCACTGCCTTCCGGCTACTATCAGCAGCTCTTGACTCTTGCTAAAATGCATTTCCTGTAAACCCTTCAGTCAAGCAAATCATCACAAAATGGACTGCAAATTCCCACAAGAGCAATGTTATAATTGAAGGATGCCTCTTGACTTTGAACATGAAATATATGAAATAAAATAAATAAAAGATTGACTACTATATTTCTTTTTAAAAGGCAATGAAATTAGGTGCCATAGAAAGGAAATGAGTATCTCTGTGTGTGTGAATTACACAAGGGTTCAACTACCCCATAAAGCTTATCGAAAACTCAGAAAAATTCTAATACTAGTGTATCATATATGTGACCTATCTAAAGTGAAATTCTTTGAATCTGCTGACATCACCCTCTGTCACATGTAAGACAGACCTGTGTATTTTAATGAAGATTCAGGTTTTGCATTGGCTGTATTGTTAAGATCAGTTAACTACTGGGGACTGGAGCATTGGCTCAGTGGTTTAGAGCTCTTATTGCTCTTGAAGAGGACCCAGGTTCAATTCCCATCTGTCCTAGGGGAAATGACACATTCTTCTGACCCCCAAGGGCATGCGTGTGGCATTCTGTGTATATACACAGAAACAAAACACCCAGACACATAAAATAATAAAATAATATCTTAAAGATATGGCTTACGTAACTTTAATCTATTTTTTTTTTTTTTTTTTTGGTGCTGGGGATTAAACTCATACTCTAGGTAAGCATTCTACTACTGAACCACACCCAATCCTCAAATGCGTGGCTTTAAAATTTTTATATATTTTACATTTTAAACTATTCATGTGTGCTCATGTGCACCTGTGTGAGTGAGTACCCATGCATTAATGCAGGGGCCCGAGGCAGCCAGAGGCGTTGGATTCCCCAGGAGTTGGAGTTATAGGTGATTGTGAGCTGCTGGATCTGAGTGCTGAGATTAATTCCAGTCTTCTACAAGAGCTGTATGTGGTCTCAACTACAGAACCAATCTTTCCAGCTTCCGTGGCTTCTAATAAAACAGACAAGAATCGACTTGCAAAAGCGTGCAATGTGCAAGACTCTACTAAACTTCTTCTGCTTCTTTATTTTGGAAAAATCCTTGTTTTATTTCTGGGTCATTTCAGTTAACATGAAATCACTACTGATACTATTCTAAACACATTACTAATAATTTTTTTTATTTATTTGTTTGAGGGAGTGTCTCCTGTAACCAGGATGGATTTGAACTCACTCACTAGGTAGCCAAGGCTGGTTTTGAATGCCTTATGTTCCTGCTTCTACACTGTGCATACTGAGAATAGAGGCTAATTAAAAAATTTAAAAATCAGTAAAGCAAGTTTAGTGAGTACTTTCTGGCCATTTTGGACTCCAAAGAACTTGGTGAGGTATGTTTTTACTACCTTCAATTTTAAACACTCGCGCAGGCCCAGTTAGTGTCTTTCCTGGCCGGGTGGTTCTATGAGAGGCAGACCTGGAGATGGGGCTTGACGAACCAGAGCTGTTAGGAAATGGCCTTCAGATCAGGCAGAAGGAGAAGGCCAGCTGTTCTACACACCCCAGGGAGAGTCGTGGGGTGGCAGGCTTGTCAGAACTGTACTGCATGGGAAAGCCAGACTGCCTGATGAAAACATAGGAACTTAGCTAGACTGAGTTTGAGATTCAAATACACTTTTGATTGTTGTTGTTCACTTGTTTGTGCGTGAGTGTGCACATGCCACATGTGGAGGTCAGAGAACATTTTTCTGGGGTTGGTTTTCTCGAACTGTGGAATCTAAAGGATCAAGCTTGGCAAAGCACCTTCACCTGCGGAGCCACCTTGCTAGCCCAGATCCAGATTTGGAAAGGATCATATTTACAACCCAAACAGGATTATTTGTTGTTTATCGGGGTTCTGTACTTTCATTTGCTGGTCTATTGTGCCTGCTGTGCCTGGCCAGGACATTCTTGCTACTATAGTTGCTCAAGAGCTTCATGCTGGGAATGGCAATGGTCCTGGACACCGTGGCTCTGCACTCTAAAGCAACCCCTATGAAATCTGAGGGCTGAGACTGTCTGCTGGCAGCAGGCCCGTAGCTGGGTGACAAATCCTTTCTTATTTTGAATGACTTTTCTTGAATAACAACCAGCAACACTAAGGACAGCACTGATTTCACCTAAGTAGTTTAACGAAAGGGAAGATTTTTCTTCTTAGCCCCCGACCCTGAAGACCCAGAGATATCAAACCCTGGACCCAGAAGCAAACACATAGGAACGCTCTGCTATCAGAGACAGTGTCTGCGGGTTAGGGAGGTCTACAGGGGTCTGGTGTCCCCGTTTGCCTAAGGCATTCATAGTTCTGACAATTGTCTGTGGCTTTTGTCTGATCCCCAAAGTATCTTGGTTTGGACATAATTGATGCGGTCTCCGGAGTGGGAGCCTTGTGAGGCTCACAATGAGGCAGACACCATCCTTAACTTCTGCAAACTGGGAAACAACCCTGCTGGCTTCACATCCTGAGAGAAGGATACGCATTTTTTTTTAATAGTTCCAGTTTTTAAGCTGAAAAATGGCAGGGTTTTTGTTTTTGTTTTTTTGTAAAGTCACAAATAAAGATGTTTATTGCCCACACTGAGCCAGGCAAATAGGATGAACAATGGCTGGGTTTCAGGAGGAGAAGGATACAGACATGGGCTTGGGGTCCTATTTCCTGAAGAGTTTTCAAAAGTGAAGGGGTATCCAGCCAAGGAAGATACCCAAGAGGGGCCTGCTACATACATACCACTTTATCACCAAGTATGGCCCTGCTTGCTATTACTATGTACCCCAAAATACGCTCTGAAATTTTAGATGCTAATCCTCACTAACACAGTTCTGGTTTTGAACGGTCGTTGTCACCTTGCTAACATGGGTCACGAGTTCGAAGGCTTTGAAACGAACACCCTCTCGCATTCTCCATTGTACAGATGGTTTGGGTCTTATCATTTTAGGTTGTTTACAATGCTTTCTCTTGGACGGTATCCAGCTCTTTGCTAGGGCCTATATCCCAAGGTGCAGTGCAATTTTGACCATTTTTTCTATTTGGTTCCCAACATTGTTTCATTGGCATTTTAAGATGGAGTTCTCTCATTTCAGGATTAGTCAATATAGACTCTATTGTCTGTTTCCCACGCCAAAGCTGAAAGTATGTGTTGTATGTGTATGGGATTGTGTGCGCATATGATTGTATGTGTATATGATTGTGTGTGCCTGTTATTGCCAGCTGTCCTTTAGATATTAATCTATGTGTGCAGTGATTTTTTTTTTTTTTGAGACAGGGTTTCTCTGTGTAGCTTTGCGCCTTTCCTGGAATTTGCTTTGTAGACCAGGCTGACCTCGAACTCACAGAGACTCACCTGGCTCTGCCTCCCGAGTGCTGGGATTAAACCACCCGGCACAGTGATGTTTTGAGATGAGACCTGTGTCTTTTTATATATAAACAACTTAGATTACTTTTTCCAAAATGTACTTTTGACATTAAAATTCTTATCATAGTTTCTGGCCATGTAACCCTGACTCATTAAAAGTTAGTTTACACTTTATCTCAGTTCACCCAAACATTTAGTGCATGGGATAAGAGTGTGTTCTGCAAGAACGGACATTTCATCATAGATTCTTTTTGATAATTTATCAAAGTAACAAAGGAGAAGTCTTAGGAGCGGGAAATTTCTGGGAAGTCCTGGGATTTATCTCCTCTTTCTGGAAAAGTGGTTGTTTGTTTCTGCTGTTCAATTCCTGTCTCCAAGACACGTCCATATTCATGACATGAATACTCTACTCCCATGACAATGCAGAGAAATAATACAGCAGGTCAGCACCGGCCTGTACAACTCAGGGTGCTAAGTGGCAGGGACTATGCAAGAGCATGCCCTGTGCTCTGGTGCTGGCCTGTCTTTTTGTCTCAGAACAAGAGAATAAAAGCATTTAATGAATTCTGCCGAGGGTTTGAGCTTTCATAATTATTTTCTTAGAAATCTAAACATCTTAATATGCCAAAAGCTAATGTCGCTGGGATGGGTGAATAAATGTTGCAAATTATAATTAATCATGTTAAGCAAAACATAATAGGTGCTTATATTGGTTAATTTAAAATTCAGAAAAAAGATAAAATTCACTGGTAAGTACAGATCTTATAGGGTGGACTCTGTTGTAAGAAACATCTGGGCCACAATTAGGTTTTTGTTCCATAATTTTACAAATAACTACATATAATGACTGGATTTCAAAAATCCTTAATATGAAATTAGGAACACAGTTTAGAACAGAAGTGTGTGAATAAATAAGTGAGTGGCTTTAAACAGACAAAAAATAAAATTTACGGGCTGAGAAGACTCAGCAGGATAAGGCAGTGGCCATACAGACTAACGACCTCTGAGCCATCTCTCCAGCCCAGGAGTTTTAATTTTTAGTAATGTATGGTGGCACACACACCTGTAATCTCAGCCTTGGGAGGAGGCTGAAGGAAGAGGATCGTGGAATTGAGTTCAGACTGAGATACACAGCAGGACTCTGTTCTTAGGAATAGATAAGTTGAGGTTATTTAGTTTGGAAGATATATTAAGAGCATTGTAAGAAACTCACTGGATGCAAAACTTATCCGTTGGACATATGTGAGACATGAACAATGAAAGAAATAAGACACGGAACAGAATCCAGTAGTTATCAGGGGAGGGAGGTAGAGGAAGGATTGGGGAGATTTAGGTCCCAAGGTACAGAGTTGCTTTAGGTAGAGATCTCATGTGAGGCATGGACTACAGTTAGTAGGATAGTAGGGCATCCTGGAAAATTACTAAGGGTTGATATTCTTAGTATACACACAAATATGATTCAGTATGTGAGATGATGTGTAGGTTGAGTTGCTTGACTGTGGCGATGATTGGAAACAGGCTAGGAAGGCAGGGAGATTAAGAGGATGTGGGGAGAGATGGGGGCTCTTCACCTTGAAGTCTGCCTGAAGTCTATCAGCTGGGAGCCAAGAATTACAGATCAGTTAACAGAACTTGCTGTGACCGTTGCCTCTACAGAGACTGTATTATTTTTGTGTAAAACTATTTGCAAAATTAGAATGCTAAAATAGCAGTGAACCATGTTGAAGCCTGAGAGTTTATGACCTCTAGTATAACCTTATTCCTTCTCCATTTAGTTCTGGAAATTTGACAGGGAAGACTATTAACTTTTGTTTGTGATAAAAACACTTTAACTTTCTCTGTACTCCTCCCTCCCTCCCTCCCTCCCTCCCCTCCTTTCTTTGTTGAGACAGAGTTTCTCTGTGTAGCCCTGATTGTCTTGGAACTCACTCTGTAGACCAGGCTGGCCTTGAACTCAGAGATCTACCTGCCTCTGCCTCCTAAGTGCTGGGATTAAAGGCATGGACCGCCACTACCTGGTTCCTCCTCTGTACCATTTTTGTCCTAGGATTTCACCTTGCCTATCTAAACAACCTGTCTTGTTGAATGTCCTTGGCAACTGTTTGAAGTATGACTGCAGAAGCCCCCCCCCTCACAACTTCAGAACACACACACACACACACACACACACACACACACACACACACACACACACGTATTCTTTACCAGATAGATGTATGTGTATATATGTTGTTGACATGAGCATGGCATGTCAAGGACCCCAATGTCTCAGACCCTTGGGAATGACAAAGTCTTCCCTGGGTCAGGCTCTGGGAAATGGCAAAGCCTTCCTCTGGTCTATGTGCAGATGTTGACAGTGTGTGAAAAACAAAAACTTCCTCCTCCCAGATGATTACAGCCTGAGACTGCTCCCTGAGACTTCCTACTGAGATTAACTAAACCCACCTCATCCATGAGTGATACACAATAAACATGGTGAGATTCTGAGCTGCTGGTGTAGCTTCATCAGAGCACACACCCCACATGATTCCAGCTTTTCTGGGTAGGTGTCTGTCATTTTATTCATTTACTTCTAGCTCCAGTTGGGTCAATCCCTAAAGCCTGGCAGATTTGGGTGCGTGGGTGTGTGTCAGTTCCTTTCCTTTCCTTGACAGTCTCCTTTCCTGTTAACTCATGTGCTTAAATCTGCGTTAAAATGTGTTTCTAATAAACTTAACTGCTTCATACTGACTGTTTCTGAAATTCTTTTCTACAGCAGAATGGAGAATCCCAGCTTCATTCCAGCATTGGTCTCCAAAAGGGGTGCCCGAGGTTGCCCCAGGTTACAGTGTGAACCTGTCGCTGCCTGGCACATGGCTTTTGCTGATAATTTCCCTAGGTATATCAAAACGTTATGTTATACAATTTTTAATAAAAAAGCTTTTTAGGTGAGTAAATGTGCAACCAGGTAGAGGATCCCTTCAGGCTCACACCTGCAAGCCCTGGTATCCCCCTCACCCAAGGTGGAAGGAACTTCTAAAGCGAGCAATAGTAATGGCCTTCTGAAGTTGTATGGTTGTGCATCACATAGACTATCACAAATGAACACACTCCTCATGTGTAAATGCCCAATAATTAGCAAAGCTGCATTTTATTGCTTATTATTTTATTTTAGTCATCTCTCAAACATTGCATTAGTAAAGTTGCATCATTAAAGGTTTCCCAACAATTGTTACTATGTACCAGGAAGGATTATAATTGGCATACTAATTTTGTGGCTAGAATTCAAACATTTTCAGAGAAAATTCAGTTTCTGTCTCTGAAAACAGTTGGACTCCCCTGCCCCCAATCCTTGCCATCAGTCAGTTCCTGACTGTAGAAATTCCTCTGTGGGCAAAACCTAGTGAGGGTTGGAGCTTCGTTTGACAGCTCAGGGGCTATTTTGCTAATCAACACATTCTTCCAAGACTGCAGAACACATGTCACCGCTAATCATCTTGACATACTTGTTTAGTCCTTTGTGCCATTGATTGTAAACACACCAAACTGTGGGACAAATAAGGCTAGTGTTTGCCAAGTGAGAGAAAAATGAATATTTTTTTTCAGTTTTTCCTTGTTTTGTCAGAAATTTCCAGTTCAACTGTGTTTAGTATAACCATCTTTCAAAACTTAATTTTTTAGTATAACAACCTTTCCAAACTTTTTTTTTTTCAGGGAGTATCATCTGTTAGGTATGTCGCACTCCACAGTTCCACAGGTCTGTCTGTCTAGCTGTCCCCAATGCCCCTTTGCTATGGAATTCTTTTTCCTTTTCCTAGTAGTGGTTGGAGTCAGTTATATCACACACACACACACACACACACACACACACACACACACACACACACACTCCAGATGCAGGTAACAACTTTCCTTCTGAAACTGTGGCATCCTTTAGAACAAACATGAGTAGACTTTAAATTTTTTAAATTAATCAATTAACTTTGAAAGTAGGTTCTTATGTATGTAGGCTGGCCTTAAACTTGCTACATGGCTTAGAATGACCTTGAACTTGGATCCTTCCGCCAGCTGGTGTTACAGGTGTGCACCTCCACTCTTGGTTTTATGCTGGGGAAGGAGCCCAGAGGCCGAGTTACACCCCAGCCCTTAAACAGTGGGACTTGCAGACATATTTTCTGTAAGTGTGCATGCTTTGAGTCACATCATGGGCTGCTCTGTGCCTGGAGCACAGACTCACTACCCTTCCTGTGCTCTCCAGGACTGCGTGTGAGGAGCCAAGGCAGATCACCGATGGTGACAGGCTCTCAGATGGACTGTCACTGCGTGTATCACCCTCTCTTCTGACTCGTCATGGCTGTAATGTTCATTCAAGCCTCTCTGCTCCCCCAGAAAATACAGTTTGGCACAATAAAGGGAAGTTTGGGATATTTTCGACATCTGTATTGTTTTGGTGAATAAACTCTGACACTTGTCCCACCATTTAAGTTCCAGGAATTAGCTCCAAAAAGGAGGAGTGCTTTTTCCTTAGGAGCCCTTCCATATACTGAGCATCTCTGAGGAAATTAGTGACTGCTTACTGATACTTACTGATTTGAAGCAAACAACTGAAGAACAAGGATGATCAGATATACATATATACAGACACATTATATGAATATATACATAGATATTATATAGACATACATGTGAGTGTGTGTGTGTGTGTGTGTGTGTGTGTGTGTGTGTGTGTGTGTGTGTGTTTGCGCGTGCATATTCCACAGCACCTGAGTGAATGTCAGAGGGCAACCCTTGGGATTTCATTCTCTTCTTCCACCATGTGAGCTCAGGTGTCAGCCTTGGCAGCAAGCACATTTACCCGCTGAGCCACCTCATAAGTCCCAGATCTTTGGAAATTAGAGCCCTGAATATTGTTGTCCATGGCCTCCTCACTTTTCTACAAGCCACAGGACACAATACAATTGACAACTTTTAACTTTAATATACATGGCTATGTAATACATGCACACATATTTTGTTGTTAAAAATGATGGGCTGGTAAGTTATAGCCTGCAGCCTAGATTTTTATTACACTAAGATTATTTTTATTACATTTATTTATTTATTTGAGACCGGGTCTTACGTGCAGTTTTTGCTGGTCTGGAACTTGCAATGTAGTTCAGGCTTGATCTTACCTGTCTCTGCTTCTCAAATACTGGGATTAAAGGCATGTGCCACCATTCATCACACTCAGTTCACACACACACACACACACACACACACGCACACACGTGTGCACACACACACACACGCACACACGTGTGCACACACACACACAGAGAATGAAAGTGCAGTGTGCATGCTTGTGAGGTATACTTGTGGAGATCACAATCCACGCACAACTTGCGGGTGTCATTTCTTGACTTCAAGCGTTCCCAGGGATTGAACTTAGATCATCAAGTTTGGCAACAGGCACCTTTACCTGCCAAGACTTCTCACTGGTGCTGTTTCCATTTTTAAACTGTTGTTAAGAATAAAATATGTGGCAGAGACCACACAGCCCCCAGAGGCCACGACATTGACTTTCTGAGACTTTACAGCAAACATGTGCTGGTCCCTGAGCCATATGGAAAATATCAATAACAGAACTCACTCGCTTTGCACTTTTATTGAGAAATGAATTGCGTCCTTCCCTTTCAAGGCTGGTCCTCTGATGGTAGACTCTGTGTTCACAGTCACCGCAATGAGACAGAGTGAAATCTCCCATGTCAAACCTGGGATGTAATCAGCCACTGCCAGCTCGGTGATGCCAGCTACTCCCCAGCTGTGGGCCAGCCTCCTCTGCTCTTCTCTGTGCTTTTCCTATCATCTGGACCTTTTCTTGGCACCAGCTTCCAATTTGCAAATCCCTTTCTTGACCTTGATATTTTGGCCAAATGACTGCAGCGCTCTAATTGTTCTCATGAGCCTGTTCTGTTCACCCTCCCCTCCTTTCTCCCCTCCTTTCGCCCTCTGGGGGCCTCTCCGGTGACCCTTTGGGGTCACACACCTTCCAAACCTAATATTTCTATGCCTGACAGTTTCCTGTCCCTGTGTCATTTTAATCGCCTCAGTGGCGTTAAAATCAGCAAGCAGACTATGGCACAAGGAGGCCTCCCTCAGGTGGTCCTCCCGTCAGGCCGGCTGAACCGTTTCTGCAAGGGCTTGATTGCCTGCTCTGGATGCCGCTGGAAGACACACTTCCTTGCATTCACTGGCATCCATATTGCACGGTATGATTTTCCCCATGGGTCCTCACGACCGTCACTGCCATTGTCACCAGATCTTGTCAGTGGTCCGGTGAGGACCCCAGCAGCCAGTGCACCTTTGTTACCAGAGCCAGGATGCTCTCAACCTTCTGGTTTTTAATTTTCTTTACTCCAGCCAAGCTTGCGGAATCTCTCCTGTTGCTACCCCAATACAGTTGTCTTTTGACATCCTCACGTGCCGTGGCAGATGTGTTTGTGTGCGTATACACATACACAGTTTTTTTTCTTTTATGTGTGGTGTGTGTGTGTGTGTGTGTGTGTGTGTGTGTGTGTGTGTGTGTGTGATGCTGGACTGGAAGAACCCTTAGAGCCTCTCACATACTAGGGCAGCACTTCAACCCTGGCACCTGTTTTTGGTATGTTTTCATAGGGAAAAGCTGATTTGCATTTGCAGAGCAAGGCGTATGTAAATAGGAAGCAAGAAAGGCACTTACACCATTCACCGAAAGGGTAAGAACGGACTATTTAGAAGTAAATTCTTTTTACAATAAAACCTCTTCAACTACCTAATGGGAATAATGGTAAATATAGTGAATTGGCCAACTACATATGGTTCTGTTAACCTTCATTTAAATAGAAGTTAAAGAACAAATCTCAGTAAATAAACTTTCCTAGGTGGGTTGCTCACCTCTTGCGTCACTTGCTGGTATGCAGCCTGCCTCCAACAACATCTGCAAACATTACGCTTCTATATATAAATGCTGTTTTTCCTTACACAGCATTAAGTTGGTGTCCTTTTTTGTAAACATCTCCACTCCTTACTAGAAGCCAAATGGTACCCCATCCTGCACCCTGTGTGTGTAGCATCGTGGGTTATAACTGGTGGTGATCAGTCAGCTCCCCTCAGCTGGTAGATGTATTTTAGAGGGCAGACTGAGAGCCTGTCACTCATCTCTGAGAAATGACTTGAAATAACCTGGTAACTGCCCCGGCCAGCGGGGTGTCAACGGGGCCACCAATCCTGTGGGAGAGAATGGAAGGACAGGGCGACACAAAGAGACAGCAGCAAGACAGTATTCTGATCAAGCCGCCAATCTTTATTTCTCTCCACATGGCTTATATAGCATAAGGGGAGAAGGGGCAGGAAGGAGGGAAAGGGAAAAGGGGCGTGTAGAACATGGAAGGGGTGCAAGACGTGTGAGGCAGATAGTGCACCTGCAAGATATCGGCTAAGGTCACTGGTCAGGGGCAGTATATTCTGTTGCTAGACTGCCTGACCCTGGAATGCTCTTTATCTTCGGTTGTCATGGCACCCGACTGTGGGATGTTCTCTTACCTTGGGAGGCCTCTGGTTACTGCTCTGGGAAGGGGCTTATGAGTAGTTCTTTGGCCTAGCTAGTATTTTCTATGGTTCATGTTTGGTTCCTGACATCTTGGTCCCTAACAGGTAACCTGTGCCGGAACAGTTTTCTCCCTCATTTCCTTCCTTCTCCATTCAAAGTCCTTGTCAATCTTCTTTCTGGATCCTATTCTCCCAAACCCATTTCCAGGATGCATATTATACCAAATATAAGTTGGGACAACCTAGCCAGCATGTCCTTTGCAGGAATACTGTTAGGGAGTCAAGAGACCTACAAGCTACACCATGGTGCCGGCTGATCTACATCATCTCCAAGCTTACTCATTGACCATGTATTATCCAAGAGATTGCCCTGGGTCTTTTTTTTTTTTTTTTGTTTTGTTTTGTTTTTTTGAGACAGGGTTTCTCTGTGTAGCTTTGCTCCTTTCCTGGAACTTGCTTTGGAGACCAGGCTGGCCTCGAACTAACAGAGACCCGCCTGGCTCTGCCTCCTGAGTGCTGGGATTACAGGCATGTGCTACCACTGCCCAGCTTCCCTGGGTCTTAAACAGCATGTTAGGACAATGTGAATAAGAAGGAAAGTTGTTACCTGCATATGGAATGTGTGCGTTTGTGTGTGTGTGTGTGTGTGTGTGTGTATGTGTGTGTGTGTGTGTGTGTAGAGTGTTAAATTACAAATTGATGTGCCCAATAATATTCCTGCTCAAATTTGGAAAGAAAAGGTTAAAACTAATATCCGACACCCCAACAACTCTGCAGTCTAAGGTCTGTATCCATTCTTGTCTCTCTTCAGAAGGCCTCATGGTGAAGTTGGGATGGAGAAGGTGACAGACAGTTTTGACAGGGTGATGGTGATGTAAGCTTAGCTTCTTTCCTTTTAACCACAGCCTTCTTGTATCCTCTAGACTCTCTCCAAATATATTCTTATCTCTATTTTAAAAACAGACAATGGAGTAAGACGCCATTGTTATTACTCAAACCATTCCCGGGAGACTGAATAAATTAATGCTGGTATTACTGGAGTCTGGTGGTAGAAATGTGTCTCAAATTCTAATTTGGAACCACCAGAATTAGTAGTGGCTGCTAACCCACCCAAGCCAGGGAACTGACAGAAGGAAGAGAAAATATCTCTTTCCTCTGCACAGGATAGGACTGGATCTCAAAAATAGAAATGTGTTCTCAGAAATGCCTGCCCACCCCCAAGGTTGGTTGACAAACGATAGATTTCCCGAGATCGCCACCTCGGTTGGTTTTTACTCGGTGTATTCCTTCTATTCCAGAAGACGGCCCGTCACACTTTCTGAACTTAGCTTTCCTCAAAGCCCCATGGGCACAAGCAGGGAGGACCCACGACCCTGCAAGGGGATCCCAGTGGCTCCGTGCCCACACGCCAGCCTGCGGATGCACCACAGAGTTCTTCCACTGTCAGCCTACTCGCTATGAGGAACACAGCTATTTTTACCTCCCCGGCTGCAGCCCTTTATATTTATTTGGAGGAAGGAAATAAATAAAGATTTTAGAAGGAAAATGCGTGGTCTCAGTTTTCCCTGCGCTGGTGACGGTTGGTATAGGAGTGGGTGCTGAGAATGGGTCGCTTTCCTTGCCAAGTTGTTGCCAGATCAGGCCTGCCCTAGGCCTGGGAACCCCTGCACTTTTCTCGGGCGGCCTCATCTTTGACAGCAGGCTTCTTTCTCCCCTACCCCCATCTTTGGAGGTGCCACCATCTCTTTTGATGCTGCTTGGGATGCTGCATCACTCTGCACCCCCCTCTCCCTCCCCCCCACCTCCCCGGGGCTCCCACAGTAGAGCATGCGCAGTGCCGTCCATGCGGGCCACAGCATCAGCATCTGCAAGAGCATCAGCATCCGCACCCGAAACCCGGCTCGGGCGCGCTCCCGGAGGGTGGGGTGCAGTACCGCGCCGCGCGTCCCCGTGTCTCGCGCCCGCGCCGCGCGTGCCCGCGCCCCCGCTCGCTCCCGCGCGCCTCCTCAGCATCCTCAGGCCCGGCAGCAACCCCCGCAGTCACTGGAGCGGCCGCGCCCGCCACTGGGAGGGTGCAGCCGCTGGGGAGGCTCCAAGTTGGCCGAGCAGAGGGGACCCCCCCTCTGCGGACCGCTCCCCGAAAGGCGGAAAGAGCCCAGGAGGGCGCGCCGCCGTCCCCGAGCCCCCCAGTCCCTGACCCCTGCCCGCGGCCGCAGCATGCGCGCCCAGCCGGCGTGACCGGCTCCGCCCGCAGCAGCCCCGCAGCCCAGCCCAGCCCGGCGCTCTCGCGGGTCACTCGGACCGGCGCCCGGGAGCGATGAGCCATGAAGCCGCCCGGCAGCAGCTCCCGGCGGCTGCCCCTGGCGGGCTGCAGCCTGGCCGGCGCCTCCCGCGGCCCCTGTAGCTGCCCCGCCGGCCCGGTGCTGGCCCGCGCGCCGCCCTGCCGCCTGCTCCTCGTCCTTCTCCTGCTGCCTGCGCTCGCCGCCTCGTCCCGGCCCCGAGCCCGGGGGGCCGCTGCGCCCAGCGGTGGGTATGGCCGGTGCCCTTTGCGTTGCCTTCCCCAAGGGGCCCTGGGGAGGAGAGAGAAGGGCACGCAGGTGCGTGTACCCTGGACGTGTGGGTCCCCAGCCTGGCCTTTGAGCGCCTCCCTGTCGACCTCTCCACCCTTCTCTGTCCCGAGCCCAGGTTCATGCTAGTTCACTTTTTGGAAGTCCGTTTCTGTTGCATTCACTAAAGACCGGTTCCAGCGACTGTGGGTTCCACCCAGAGGTATTTTGTGGCTCCTGAGTCCTTTAGCGCTCTCTATGTAACTTCCAGGGCCAGGGAGGTGCAGTGAGCGAGCAAGTTGCTTCTTGCTTTGGGGAACCTTCATATGAATGCGGGGAGCATGCAATGACAGTGGCAAATGCTTGTTTCCTCAAATTCTCCCCCAGGTTTAGTCCCTGTTGTTGGAATTAAGGTGAGGGAGGCATACTTTGGGGACAAGAGAATGAAAGTCTCCAAGACACACTTTGTGCATGACCTTTGCCTGTGTTTTCCCAAAATGCTTGTCATAATGAGCAATCAGAATAATACAATGTTGAGCACACTGGTGATTGGAAGTCACTGAAAGCAGAAAGCTGGCCTTGGCAGTAGAAGAAAAAGAATTTGGAAAGCTGCCAGCTCTTTATGGCAAAACAGTTTTTGCCCCCTCATCTCAAAAGTTAAAAAGAAAAGGGAATCATATATATATATATATATATATATATATATATATATATATATATATATATATATATATATATATGATATATTGTTGAAAGAATCACTTTACATTCAGTGCCCATGAATTCAGGCCCCAAGTTATTTCAGGGGTGTTCTTAGGTCCCAGATGGGATGTTACTAAGCTTGGTAACAGTTGAGCTGCTCTGTCCTCCGAAACCGGAGGGGATGAGGGTCCAGACCCTTGAGCATGTCCAGTTGCTGACTCTTCGCTAAGTCTATTCCGTCCCTGCCCCCTCATAGTTCGGACGTTCAGATCTAAGACTAGATAGAAGAGGTATACATGACTGTAGTACATGATTGTATAAGCTTCCCTGGCTGCTAACCGATCCAGGCCATCCCGCTGTTCCATTTACTTGTTTTCCTGGGTCGCCCCTTCCTACCTCCTTATAAATGGGGAACTTTGTGAACGCCATTCATGGAAAGGCGCACTTGAGAATTTCCACGTTTCCTGGATGTATATGTGCATGTTTGTGTATGTTTGTGTTTCCTGCTCCCTGCAGCTCCGCACTGGAACGAAACTGCAGAAAAAGCCCCGGGAATCCTGGCCCACGAAGCCAAGACATTGCAACAGAAGGGCAGCAGTAATGTCAGCAACAGCAGTGCGCTGCAGAAGGAAATCACACTGCCTTCGAGACTCGTGTATTACATCAACCAGGACTCAGAAAGCCCCTATCATGTTCTCGACACAAAGGCCAGACACCAAGAGAAACACAACAAGGTAGGCAGGAGGCTGAGTGTGCCCAAGTGGCTGCCGTCAAGAGTTCTCCTTTGATTTGACTTTCTGCCAGAATCTGATTTCACAAATTTTAGTGCAGCATTTTATTAAGAAAGCAATTAATATGATGATAGAAGAGAAACTGGAGGAAATTAACCTGGGATCGACCAGGATAGGGTTTACTGTTGGTTTCTTTGACTCAACGGAAACTGAGCAATTTCAGATGCCCTGTGAGAAACTCGGTCCCCAGTGTCTCTCAGGTGCCGTTGGCACTAAGCAACAGAGTGAACTTCTTTCTGGGAGCCTTTATGTAAGAATGCAGGAGCCTACCTTCCAGGAGATCAAAGCTCCTGGAAGTCTGTACACAGAAGACCTCACTGACAGGCAGTGTGGTTTTGTGTGTAGAACTTGTATTTGAGTTTACTTTATTTCTTTACTTGGGCATTGGGCAGGGTGGGGCCACCGCTATGGTATGTTCAGTCAGTAAATAATTCGGCTTTTCAATAGAGTCTGCAGAACAGGAAGGAATGACTTGCATAAGATAGAAACCCGTTTGGGTTGACACCATCCTTGAGGACGCCGCATCAGCGGTGAACATTTGCTTTGCTTTCAGGTTAGTTTAGACAGTGGCGTGGAGCTTGAAGAAGAGACTCAAATGAAGAAGAGTATGATGTCCCAAGAGTTTAAGGGATCTCTTCTCCTGCCTCTCATTGCTTGAAGTGATGATATTTGGGATCTGAAGCAGGTCTTCACAGTGAAGTATCGGAAACCTCTGTCCTTTCTTAGGTGCAGGAAACACCTATGTAGAGATAGTTAAGCATGTAGAATTTAAGCAAGGTGTCTGTGGTTTGCAATCAGTGTGTGTAGTTTTCTGAAACAGAGGTAAGTACGACGTTTTTCCCCATTTCATAAATGGGTGGATAGGGATGTAAGGTCTTCGGTGCCTCTTCTAAAGGGTGTAAAGCAGCTATTAGGTTTGAATTGTTAATTGTTACTATTTTAGGACAAGTGAGGTCCCTGAGACAAAGCTTTCTTCATACTGAATAACTTTGTTAACCCTGTTTGTGTGATTTTGAAGGGGCTGTTGTCCACCATGGCTGCTATGATGAACTTCTCCTCTGCCAAGCCTTTCTCTCAGAAGGTTTTCTGAAATTTAGTGGACCAACTAACACTTCACGTCTTATGGACAGAAGGAGTGGATATTGTCTTTAGGAAGAGACATCCAAGGCCCCCTTGATAGCAAGCATTGAGGACTAAATAGCGTCCCTTATGAATGATCCCTGTGCCAAGTGGGGGATGGTCTGTGCTCTGTGGTGACAGTTCTTAAACTCAAGGGCCTTTGTGCAGGGTGCTGGAGGAGGGCCAAAGCTGCCTCAAAGCCTGCTTTAGAGGATGTCTAAGCCCTCCTCAGCTGCGATCTGAAAGAAATTTCAGTGGAATTTCTTTTTAACTCAGGTGTTGAACTCTGTGACTAATGCTTGTCCTTTGGTCTAGCCTTAGGTGGCTGTTCTGCTTGTGGGTGTGATTTCACATCCTATGTCTGACTTTATGGTAGTAATATCTATCGGTTGAACTTTTACCTGTCACTTATGCAGAGGGACAGAGTGCTCCTGTGGCGCACTGGCTTGATGTTGGAGGGATTAAGATTCTTGACCCCCCGCCCCCACAGCTGGACTTCTTTTTTACTTTTGAAAAGAATGGTTCAGGCGGGGGATGATATTTGAAAGTCTTTTTTTTTCTTATTAGTTTAATTCAGTAAATATCTGTTGTACATTTCTCATATGCAAAGCTGTATGGTAAGGGTTCACAGATAAGAGATAAGGTTTGCAAAGATGAAAAATATTTATTCTTTAGAAGACACAGACATGATGTAAGCAAGATTCTGAGATGTGCCTGGGTCAGATTTTAATAGTGTCGATCTGATTTGGTGGCGCCCTGAAATTTCCTTTTGTGGTCTATGGTTTCCTCTTCCCTTGCGTCTTTAAGCCTTTTTTGGGCTGGTTGATAAGAAGTATTGTTAGGGTCCGAGAATCCAGGAATAATTCATCACAAATAACCGGGTTCAGGCAAGCCAGAAATTTATTTAGGAAAAAAAAACAAAACAAAACTGGTATCAGGGAGGCGGCAGGGTTCGGGCTCCAAACCGGGTCGGGGGCAGGAGCAGCAGCTATTCGGGTCCCTGCTGGGGTAGCAGCCAGTTTTAAAGGCGGGGAAACAACTGCAAAGAGACAGCCCTGGAGTCCCATCCAATCATAATGTAATATGGGAGAAACAGCTGGGGACTTTCCTCAGTGACACACTTTCAGCCCGTCTGGAGTTCTGTGGTTTGGTGGTTCGGATCAGCTCTGGGCCAACCAACCAGAGGGGGGTGGGATGCTTGTGGTTTACACCTGTGTGAGGAGGGGTTAGGGGGGCTGTAGCCTAGCCTTAGGAAATTGTGGGTGGCAGCTCAGGGCAGACCGGGACAAAATGGAGTTTCTGCTGCTAAGTAGGATGAAACAGTATTGCATGTTTTCCACTGGATTATATGATGACTTGTTAAATATCAATGATGAGAGAGACACACTTGTCAGCTTACCTGCTTTCCAAAAGTTACAATGAGAAAGCATAGAATTCCATCCTCATCGCTTTTTAAAAAAAAAAAAAAAAATTTTTTTTTTTTTTGATATTAGTGTATGTGAACTTGGACCTTTCCTCCATTCTGGTTCTGTTGCATTTGAAGCACATTTTAGTGAATGCCTAGAAATGCTGAGTCACTGTGCCTCTCTCCTGAATCCCTGGGATGTGTGGGGGGGGTAGAATTGGGATGGGACTTTCCCGAATCTAGGTTGCAAGGCCAAGCTCCACATTTATGTCTGAAGAAGTTTCATAATCTTGCATGTGGATATGTCCTTCATATTTTAACAGCTGTGTAAGTTAAAATGCTTATTAACTCTTTCATATGTGGGGAGTTTGAAAGCTGGTTGTGTCCACCTCTGTATATGGTATTGGTTTTGAAAACTTTAGCTTTCTTTTTTTGGCAAGGAATGCTTAGGAATTGTGCAGGTTAGTTTTGGTTATTTTGGCCTATCAACTGGACACACACTAAGAGCATTTGGAAAGAGGAAATCTCAGTTGAGAAAATGTCTCCATCAGATTGCCTGTCAGCAACTCTTGTGGATATTCTCCTAACTAATAATTAGTGTGGGAGGTCCCAGCTTACAGTGAACCGTGTTGCCCCTGGGCAGATGGTCCTGGATTGTATAAGAAAGCAGGCTGAGCAAGCCAATAAATAAGTAATGTTCCTCCATGGTCTCTACTTCCGTTCCTGCCTCCAGGTTCCTGCCTTGAGTGCCTATGATGACTTCTCTCAGTGCTGGACAGTGTTCTGGAATGTGTACGCCAAATAAACCCTTTCCTCCCCAAGCTGATTTGGTCGTGGCGTTTCATCACAACAAGAGAAAACCAACTAGACCAGGAATCATTTCAATTTCTACATAGTTGAAATGTTGTAGAAACTGTTGTCCAAACTGCTCCATTTTTGAGAGAAGCGAGCACACTGAAGCAGTCCAGAGCAGGCAGGGAATAAATAGGCACCTCAGACCTAAACACTTACGTTTTTTGTTTTTGTTTCTTAAAACTTTTGGTGCTTTCCTAAATTAAGGTTTCTTTATAGACAGTCTTGATGTCTGATAGTTTATCATAATAACCTCTTTACTACTTAAGAAGTCAGTTTAGT
Organism: Onychomys torridus; assembly: GCF_903995425.1. NCBI lineage: Eukaryota > Metazoa > Chordata > Mammalia > Rodentia > Cricetidae > Onychomys > Onychomys torridus. The sequence continues at coordinate 48,234,263 of NC_050465.1, forward strand.
AGGATATAGCAGTATGAGGGCCTGCTAATGGAGAATTTTAATTTTGTGTGATACTGGAAAATACACACATGGTGTCCATCCCATTTTCTGTCACATAGGTCCAGACCTGTTGAAGTCATCAATTGACAGAGGCTCTTTTGTGGGTTAACGCTGCAATGATTGGAGGCCAGGGCCCTCTAGGAAGTTTTAGGATGGGGTCTAGTCATTAGAAGGATGAAGGCAAAAGCCGGGGTCAGTGGCACATGCCTTTAATCCCAGCACTCGGGAGGCAGAGGCAGAGTTTGATGCTAGCCTGGTCTATAGATCAAGATCCAGGACAGGCACCAAAACTACACAGAGAAACCCTGTCTCAAAAAAAAAAAAAAAAAAAAAAAAAAAAAAAAAAAAAAAAAAGATGAAGGTGTGATGGAAGGGTTGGGCTTCCTTGCCCATCAGGAAAGGGGCTTAACATTTAGTTGATCATCAGTGTCCGGTGACATGATCATCCATACTTATGAAATAAAGCTTCTCTAGAGATCCAAAGGAGCAGAGTCTGGAAGCTTTCAGATAGATAACTGAACCTATGGAGGTTCCTAGAGGGCTGGCACCTGGACAGGGCCTGGAAGCTCAACATGTTTCTCCCACACCTTGTCTTATGCATCCCTTTCACCTGGCTGCATCTCTGTCTCTTCTAGAATGTCCTTCATAGCAACAAGTAAATGTTTGCCCTGCGTTCAGTGAGCTGCTCTTAGCAAGTTAATCAGCTCTGAGCAGGCAGTGAGGAGACACCTGATTTATAGCCTGCTCCTATCGGCACAGGCTCTAGCTTGGGACTTGGGACTGACGTCTGGAGTCTTGTGGGACTCAGCCTTCAACTTGTGAGATCTGACACCATCTCCTGATGGAGAGTGTCAGAACCAAATTGGATTAGAGGACACCTGGCTTGTTCGTCTTGAAGAATCTGTGAATTGCTTGGTGTGTGGGGAAGAAGCCCCAGACCACTCAAGTCAACAGCGTTGTGTGAGATGAAGATGGAGAATGAGCTTTACATTTTCTCGTGTCTCTTTGTTATCAAGACTTGCCAGGCTTTATGAGTGTAGATGGAATTACATGATCATCACACATAACAATGCGTTATCCATGCAGTGTGCTAATAAAATGGGAGATAGGTTTGGACAGCAGGAGAAACGGTTTAGACTCACTCATTCTTTACTCAGTCGCTCCTTCTGGAGATGATTCTGTGAAGTCTGTTCCTAAGAACTCGATGACAATTTTAAGTTGAGCCTCCAAGATCGAGATTCGGATTGGGAAGGAGTGAAAGAGGCAGAGCTTTGAGTCAGGGGGAGGTGACCCAGGCGTCAGTGGAGTCACCCAAACACATGACCTCTTGCCATGGACTGACACTTAGGAAAACAGGCTGCTCCTCTCTCCCCAGTATTCTAGGTTGAGGAGAGAAAAGAGACAGGTTAGTGTATTTAGTTTCTTTCTTCTTTCCTGGTGCTGGGGATTGAACCCAGAGTATCATATGTGCTAAACATATAGGCTGCCAGAGCTGCATCTCGGCTGTAAGTGAATTTGGATCCTAGTAATTATGCTTTTGAGTTTACTTCAGTGTTTTTGAACTTAATATTTTTTATTGATTATTTATTTGGGAATTTCACATAATGCACCCCATCACCCTTACTTCCAGATAATCAGTTTCTGGTTTTCTAGACGCCAAAAGCTCCATTTATCTTGGTATGCAACAACATGAAGCAGTATGGGACAAGGAAGTCCCAAGCATTCCTCTTGCAAGATGTACTTATACATTCTTAGAAGTCAGGAATATATGTTTTTATGATCCTTGTCTATTAAGAGCAAGTCTCACTATTGTGCGACATGGGAAAAAGAAATCTCTTTTGGAGGTTTCTTTCACTAGCTCAAGTTCTAGCTAAAGATCTGTTTGTAAAGTTTTCTTCTCTGGAAATATCCTAATTCTTTATACTTTGTGGGTTTGATTGATAGATCTGAATGTTGCAGAGCCCTCCCCCTGTTCATCGTCATACTATGCGAGTTTGATTGATAGGTCGGAATGTTGTCTTTTCTGGTGGAACAACCACCTATAAGGTTATATTATAATGTAGACTTTGATATTGACCTCAACAAACCTCCTCAGTTTCCCAGGAGTTTTCAGGCAGTCATTGCAGACTTGTGTCATATAAAATTCTATTTACAGTTGTGTCACTTAAGGGACTTGGAGTACTGTATCTGTTGAGTGAATCTTTGATTAAACATCTGTATATAAGAAAATATATAGAAAGAATGTAGTTATTGCCATAACATTACATGTTATAAGCATACTGAACTTTAAAAAAAAAAAAAAAAAACACAGCCTCCAGATTCTTTTAGGTATTTTTGGTACTAGGCTAGATCATCAGGAGAGGTAATTTTAGTCTTGAGTTTTGGCATTGTGTAAGTTGCTAAACATATGTTTATACTGTTTAAGCTAGCAAAAATACCTCTACAGTGGCCCCTCCTCCATTCACAGTTTTTCTTTTAGGCATTTCAGTTACCTGTCAGTTGTAGGAAGGAGGAGGGTGAGTGTAGTACAATAAGGCATTTGAGAGACCAGGGATGGGGGTGCAGTTAGTGAGAAAAAGGTCCTATTTAATTCTCTGGAAATCTAGTGACCAATGTTTATAGACTCAGCAGATGTTAACAGAGTCATAATCAGTGTCTTCAAAAAGGACTAATAGCTAGAGAGCTGCAGACAAAGCCAGGATTTGAATCCATGTTTTTCCAGGGACCTGAGCCCTTAACAGAGAGAGATAGTTAGGAGAAGTGGGAGGTTGTAAGGGATGGAGATAGATACACAGCTTTGATTTATTCCATGTCGCATGGTGAGTCATGGGAGGGGGGCGCTCAAGAAGTGAGCATGGTATTGGATACCATCCTGTGGCTTACAGAGAGTTTACCTTCCAACAGGAAGGGACAGATGAGGATGCTAACAACACTGGCCCATTCATTTTGAACACTGACAGGTGCTTGGAGAAAATAAAATAACACAACATGGTAGAGAATAGTGGGCAGAGTGGTCTCCCTTGAAGGGCAGAGTGGGCGTGACAAATCCACCAATTGTTAAGAAATATCTCCTCTCTAGATTGTGGGCATATGCTTTAGATAAGGACAGGCGCTGGAGAAAAAGACTGAGAACAACACTTAGTGCCTACTCTTTCTCCTAGTGGAGTGTCAGAACTGAGCTGCTGTGATGTGTAGTTCAATGTCTGGGCAATTTTGAGCGGTTGGAACAGGAGGTGGTAGACATGCAGAGGAGGGAGTAACCTTTGCTCAAGGAAGTCAGAGAGAAGAAAGAACTGGGCTGGGTCCCAATCCTACTCCATAGACTGTCGTTGGAACATGTTCTACACAAGTTTGAGTTGGAAATGCTCTTCTCAGACTCATACTTCATTGGTTTGTGATGGCGGAGTTCTGGGGAGGTAATTAGGATTGGGGGGGGGTTATGATGGTAGGGGCCCGTGATGGCATTCATGATTTTTTGTATACAGTAATGGAGATGGTCTGTCATGTGATGCCCTCAGCCTTGCCAGGATGCAGGTAGGAGACCTTCTTCACATGCCAGTGCCATGATCTGGGGCTTTTCAGGCTCCGGAATCACAAGCTAAATGCACCTGTGTTCTAAGTCATCTAGTCTGTCGTAATCAGTTACAGCAACACACAACAAACAGACTGAGGCATCCTCCTGCCTCGACTGTAGCCTTCTTTATTGCTTTTGCCTTCCTGGTGTCTTTGGGCATTTGGATTCGGATCCTCATCTCTGATTCTTTTCTTCCGTTGAGTCTAGACCATTTTTTTTTGTTCCAGAGCCATGCTGTGGAAAGCGCTGCTTCAGTGTGTGGCCCTGAATAATGCTTTCTGCTCGGGCCTGACTCCCTCTTGCCGACTCTACGATAGCTGGCATCATCCTTCTTCACTTCTTTTCAGAGTTAGTGGCTCGCTGCCCCCTTTTCAGCCAGTCAGAAGACAACCCAGGACACTTTGTCTGGTGCCATTGCCCAGGTCTGGTGGCTTCAGTCTGTATGAAATCGTTAAGGCAAGAAGAGAGCTGTTCTCACCGTCCCTGTTTTTCCTCACTGGGACTGTTCTCTCTCTGAGCATGGAAGAGTGAACTTGGGGAGTAATCTTTGACGCTTCTCTCCTTCATTTCCTGCCTATAAATAGTCACTTATCAAGTCTTGGTGCTGAGCCCTGAATCCGCCGCGCCCCTCCCCCCTCTACATTGTGTTCTTTTTAGCGTCTCTTGTCGGCTCATTGTCTGTCAATCCGTCAGACCCGCTGCTGACAGGTTAATCTTGCTGGAACACTTATTCCGTCACGTGACTCCCTTTATCCACATTCAAAAAGCATACTTTCAGTTAGATAAGTTTTCCTTGAGCAGAGCACAGTATGGACTTCCCTGCTTTCCTCTTAGGCCACAGAGCCACTGTCCACAGAGCCACTGACCACAGAGCCACTGACCACAGAGCCACTGACCACAGAGCCACTGTCCACAGAGCCACTGTCCACAGAGGCCCTGTCCACAGAGCCACTGTCCACAGAGCCACTGACCACAGAGCTACTGTCCACAGAGGCCCTGTCCACAGAGCCACTGTCCACAGAACCACTGCACACATTGCCATTGTCCACAGAGTCACTGACCACAGAGGCCCTGTCCACAGAGCCACTGTCCACAGAGGCCCTGTCCACAGAGCCACTGTCCACAGAGCCACTGTCCACAGAGGCCCTGTCCACAGAGCCACTGACCACAGAGCCACTGTCCACAGAGCTACTGTCCACAGAGCCACTGACCACAGAGCCACAGTCCACAGAGCCACTGACCACAGAGCCACTGTCCACAGAGGCACTGTCCACAGAGCCACTGTCCCCATTGCCACTGTCCCCATTGCCACTGTCCACATTGCCACTGTCCACAGAGCCACTGTCCACAGAGCCACTGTCCACAGAGCCACTGTCCACAGAGCCACTGTCCACATTGCCACTGTCCACAGAGCCACTGTCCACATTGCCACTGTCCACAGAGCCACTGTCCACAGAGCAACTGTCCACAGAGCCACTGTCCACAGAGCCACTGTCCACATTGCCACTGTCCACATTGCCACTGTCCACAGAGCCACTGTCCACAGAGCCACTGTCCAGAGAGGCCCTGTTCTCTTTCCCTTCTAGCATTCTTCTGGGTCTGTTAGTTCGAAGGTCAGTCTGCATGTGAGGGAAGCCCATGTGCATGATTTCATTCACATCCATCCAAACTATGGGGCTACTTTCAGAAAACACTTGTCCCCTGGAAAGACTCCTGAACTGTTAGTAATGTGGCTTGAGCCTTTGAAGTCCAAATTCCATTAAATTCCTGGTGATCTCGTCAAATTCATTTTTAAGACTTGAATAATTAGTTGTTTCTAAGGTTTGATTTTTCAGAATAAATTCTTTTCCTTTCCAGAAAGTTCATAAACTGTGCAGTATGTAATCATAAAATTTTGTTCACACAAAGTACTCCATTCTCAGTCAACACAGGTACCCTCCAGGAACCTTAGCTCAGTTCCCTCAGTCAAAGCTCACTGAGTGTCTGGGCTTTGCAGTGTTCCCGGGGAGTCTTTGTGTTTAGAATTTATGTACATTTAGTACAACTTTCATTGAGTTTAATGCTAGAAATTCTATTATAAAAAGGATAGATCTACTTATATTTTATTTGGAGTAATGATCCTGAGAAACAGTCTTCCTCATTCATGGCCAGACATATGGAAGTCTCCCTCCTGGGAACTCACTCTGGTGCAGCTGTAAGTCATTCCGGTTCCTCAAAGTTTTGTTCTCTTGATAACCTGCTTTGTCTAAAGCTGGGACCAAACACATTTCCTCACCTGGAAAATTACAGAGTAGTTAGTTAACCGAGTTCCACTTTGAATTCTTCTGTGAAACTCACTTGTTAACAAGACCCATCTAAATGTTTTCTTTTTGTGTTCTTCAAGATAGGGTTTCTCAGTGTGGTTTTTGGTGCCTGTCCTGGATCTTGCTCTGTAGCCCAGGCTGGCCTCGAACTCACAGAGATCTGCCTGGCTCGGCCTCCTGAGTGCTGGGATTAAAGGCGTGCACCACTGCCACCCAGCTTGACACTAAATGTTTTCTCATGGAACCAAGATCTACCTTAATGACACTCTGTTTTCTGAAGGTTTGAGATAAGAAGGATGGATGGGCACACAAGCCCCTCCCCCTACATGATAGACACTAATTAATGAACATATAAGTCTAAGCAGGCTACTAAACCCAAGTATGAACGGGCCAGTGGCTATATTGCTCTTGAGCTAATATCTATCATTACACAGCTGGGGTCATTCACCTCTTGCTTATCTCCGTGGCAGTTTTCTGTCAGGGGATCCGTCTTGTTAAGCTTTAAATCCTAGGTGCTTAGTGGTACCTAGGTGACCACATGCTTCTGGACTTCTTCGGTCAAGTGGGAATAAAGATACATTAAGGAGTAGTCTGACCCAAGCATGGACAGCATCTGATACACACACACACACACACACACACACACACACACACACACACTAAAAAAACAAAAACAAAAACAAACACACAAAAAAACCAAAGCAAAGCAAAGCAAAACAAAACAATAGCAACAAAAACAAAGTAAGAGAAAACAAAGGGAAACATCGAACCCCTCCAAGAGGACTGGAGGTACCGCTCAGCCATAGCGAGGCTTGCCTAGTACTTGCAAGGCTCAGGGCCTGATCTCTTGCACCACTAGAGAGAAACATAGAGTAACAACAGCATTGGCATTGACTTTGATATTTGGCGTGCCCGCAGAATTTCAGGATCTCTCTGGAGCTTGCTTCCGGTCCGGTTCGTGTGGACGTTTCAAAAACTGCTCTGGTGAGTTGCAGTCTGGCTCACGGAGTTGGGCGTTCTGTGCTATCTTGCCACCAGGCCTGTTAATATGTATAAAAATGGCACTGGGGGCTGGAGAGATGGCTCAGTGGTTAAGAGCACTGGCTGCTCTTCCAGAGGACCCGGGTTCAATTCCCAGCACCCACATGGCGGCTCTCATCTGTCTGAAACTTCAGTTCCAGGAGATCTAACGTCTTCATACCAATGCACATAAAATAAAGTTAAAAAAAAAGGCACTGCCGATGGGCTCCACTAATGCTGCAAATCAACGCATGTGTAGACAAGTCTTCACCCCCTCGTGTCTCCCCGTTCTTTGTCAGTGGAGTAGGACACATTAAACTAACTTGCAGCTCAGCTCTCCAATGCCTTGTAACAGCAAACATAACCTGCAGCTTTTGGATTGAACTTGAACAGTTTTGGGGAGGTGCTGTCATACCTGTAACCACACAGAGTCCTCATGGCAAAAACACCGAGATGGTTCTTATTTTTGTGTTCCGGATATGGAATCTTCGTCTCCAGCTTCCGGTCCTTTGCTCTTTTTATCACCCTTCCATGGGTAGGGCAGAGAGAGCTTGCCTTCTCTTTTAGATTAAAATGTTTAAGAAAGTATTTATCTAATTTTTTTTCAAAATACTTACTTTTAAATTATTGTGTGTGTGCGTATGAATGCATGTGAGTGCAGCATCCACAGAGACCAAAAGAGGGAGCCCTTCCCGCTAGAGCTTGAGTGACAGGTACTGTGAACTGAACTCGGCGGAGCAGTACATGCTCTTAACCACTGAGCCATCTCTCTGGCCTGATACTTGTCGTTTTGACCCAAAGTCCTGTGAGCTAACGACACCTGAGCCATGTACCTGCGTACCTTCCCTTACACACTGTCTTCAGCATTTCCCTGCATTCAGTGGCTTTTTGAGCCTTTTAATTTTCCCTTCCCCTCTCCCTCCCTCCTTTCTTTCCTCTCTTCCTCCTTCCTTTCTTTCTTGTTTTTTAATTTTAATTTTTTTTTTTCTGAGACAGGGTCTCTCTGCATAGTTTTGGTGCCTGTCCTGGAACTCACTCTGTAGACCAGGCTGACTTCGAACTCACAGAGATCCACCTGGCTCTGCCTCCCGAGTGCTGGGATTAAAGGTGTGCGTCACCACCATGGCCTGGCTTGTTTTTTTAATTTTTGAGACAGGTTTATACTATGCAACCCAGGCTAGCCTTGAACTCACTATTTCCTCAGCCTCCTGAACACTGGGATTAGCAGGTGTTTCCCACCATGCCCAGCACCTTCCTTATTAGGCCTTCATTTTATTTTATTTTTCTATCATATTTTCCTTCCTTACGTTTAAAAAAAAAAAAAAGGAGATGGGGTTGTTTGGTGTTTCCAAACTATGTCAGACATTTGACTCGTTTTAGAAGTAACTTCTTTTTTTTTTTTTTGAAAGTATTCTTGTATACTTTATAGGAGCTCATAGCTTAAAGAGGTGGGCGTCTGAAATAAGCTTACTTAACAAGAACTGGTAAAGCTGGTAAAGCCACCTTTTTTTATTTTTAGTAGAAAAAAAAAGACAGAACTCCCAATTTAGCTCTTTTGTCAGCACTGGAATGTAGCATAACCAGTGATTCGATACAAAGATGATATTTCAACCCAAAGCAAGGGAATGGCCATTTAATGACCTGATACAGCCATTTATTTGTGGGACAAATCCGATTAAAAAAAAAAAAATTGGCCATTGTTGTGGTTTGAATATGAAATGCCCCCCACAGACTGGTGTGTTAAAAGGCTCCATCCCCAGCTGGTGTTGCTATTTTAGGAGATGATGGACACATTAGGAGGTGGGGCCTGGCTGCGGGAAGTAGATCTTTGGGGCTGTGTTTCACCCTGCTCTTTCCTGGGTACCATGAAGTGAGCAGTGCTTGCCACATGCCCCTGCTGAGGCAGCGGAAACCTCCGAAAGCCCGAGCCAAAGGGGCTTTTCTCCTTAGGTCCGTTTCCTTGGGCGTTTGTCATAGCCCACAGCCGTGTGGAGAGGGCTGCCTTGAATATCAGGACGTTTTCTCTGTCCCCTCCTGCTACCCTTCCTTGTTGGTGTGGAGTGATGAAGAATGGTTCCGGGGTTTCAGAGTCTCAGTTTGAGATGCAGATGAGTTTGGTCCATGTCAGATGGAAGAGGGCCTAAGGACCGAGCCAGGCCCTATCTCAGCTCTCTGCAGGCTGGCGGTGGGACTCTGAAGAGGAGTGTGACCATAGGAGCATGCGCATGATGCTTGATGAATTAATTGGCCGTGGCCCTTGCTATGCCGGGCTGACAGTCAGAGGAGCTTTCCTAAACCTGGAATTTGGAAATCTGGCATCTTAGAGAGTTGTAAGGCAAACCTTTATCTCCCTGCCTTTTCTTTTGTTCTTGGTAGTGCAGGAATGAAACCCAAGGTGAATGCCAGGCCAGTGCTCTGCTACCGGAGCTGTGCCCACAGCCTCAGGGACTCCTTTTTTTCCCCTCTTTGAGAGAGCATTGGTAAAGCACCCTCCCCCACCATGCTTGTCCTCTAGATAACATACACCTTAAGAAAATTTCCCTAAGAACTGTCCCAGTTAGATGGCGATTCACTTTTCTTCCCTTTCCAATTCTCCCAATGGGGCCAAAGCCAAGAAAATCTCAGATTGGCCTTTGAAAGTTCTCTGGAAATGAAATATAGCAAGGATGAGACCATGAGAAATAGAATGTGTCTACATCTTCCAACTAGAAAGAACCCAAACAAGACAAACATATCAGATAGACAGTTTGCTTTCATTTTCACAGGGGGATGCAACTGAAGAGGCCATGGCCAGGAGGTAAAAATCTGTGTGCATGCTTGCCAGAAGAGCTGGTACACTGACTCTCCACCGCTTCTAAATGATGGCTTTGTACTGAGTTCTCACTAATTACTCTGCTAATTGCTGTAGGCTGTCCTGTGTGACATAGTGGCCTTTCATCTCTGCAGAGTGTTCGGATAACAGTTAGCAGTGTTCATCCTTGTTGAGCTGCGTGAACTCTGTCACTTCCTCCCTTCAGATGAGACATTCAAATGATGACATTTTGATGTTTTTGGTTTTGTGATGGTGTGTAAAATTGTCTTCAGAAATGGTTAGTCATTATTCCTTTCCCTTATAGTTAATACCTGTTTTCCTTCATTTTACTTATTTTTTTGGGGGTGGGGTGGGGCATTCATCCACCCAATGAAATTTGGCATTCATCCACCCACCCACATTTAGTTGGGTGGATGAATGCTGAAGCCCTGAATATTGTTGCTCAAATAGTGTATTTATAAACTATTCCATCCCTTCACACACTGTTTTCATAGTTACCCCTAAACCTGCTATTCTTTGATAAAAATAAATTATGTATAACTAAAAATCTGTCTATGTGAAATCCTAAATTTGTCTTTTCATTTTAGATTTCCAAAGTTGAGGATTTCCCTGGGATATTTCTATACCTTAATATGTTAGACATTTATGAGCTAACCTGACTCACTGTTACAAAAACCTTGCTCCGCATGTAATGTCTGAGAGCCTCCGACCTTTACTATAAGGCTGCTCTGGCTCTAGTTTTGAAGATTTACCCTGCAACTGTTCATCTGTTGTCTCCACTTTGATATGTAATAGACAACCTGGGCTCATCATGCTCGAAATTAACTCTTAATTCCAACATCTTCTCTCTCGGCCTGCCCCTCCCACATTCTTCCCGTGCTCTTCCAGGTAGTTGCTCAGGTTAAGACCACCTCTCACTCTTCCTCCTAAAGCATCGCTTCAACTCATCAACTCTAGTTGCTGTTCAGCAGCTCGCCATGTCTCCACGGCTGCCCAAATGTCATCACCTCATGCTTCTGTTTGGATGTGAGCTCCACCTCAACCCCTGGCACCCTGGCACCCTGGCATCCCTATACCCAAAGAGTCTGGAATGTTTGGAAGGAGTCTAGTGGAAGATCCACCTTGACTCCCCTCCTGAGCTCCTCCCCAAACCCACCACTTCAGAGCCCGCCTAACCACAGCTCCTCCCCTAGAGAGGCTCAGGACCACTCCCACAGGAGATATATAAGCAACATCCCAGAAAACCGACTCTTCCAGTCTTGTTCCCTTATCCTCTCTGCAGGGCTGGGGGAATCGCCCGGGAGCACTTTACCTATTAAACCTGGGCCTTTCCTGATTTGGTCTGATTCTCAGAGTGACTTCTGCTCCTCCAATCGTGCTGATGTGGTCCCTGAAGAAAATTCAGCGGTTACTATTGTAGTTGTATAAACAGAGGTGCTCTTTATGTTTATGCCCTTGGACATATAACTTAGAAACATGACTAAGCCTTAAATACCAGTTTCACCAGTGATTTGAAACATAAGAAGCTATACTTCATAGATTCACTTTCCCAGAGAAATTAATTCAGTTTCATTTAATTCTGTTTAAATAAAAAATTTTCAAAAATGTGTGCTAAAATACCCTGCTTATGTACTTTGATTAATTCATATCTTAATAAAAAGTTTTTTGTTTTCCGATCTTGAAATTTTAGACCTCGGAGTTAAAGTTGGTTTTGAATGATAACAAAAGAAAACATGGGCATCATCTGAATGTGTTTGCTGATGCTGGGACACGTTAAAGGGCATCTTTTCTGCCCAGAATGCTTCTGTGGATCAGTGACTTGTCCATACTATTTTCCCAATACAGGAGACATTGGTGCTTCTGGATTCAGCCCCTGGAGAGGCTGTTTCTGTGGCACAGTGAGGATCATGATTGTTATTTCCATAGAAAGAGACTCTTTCCTGCTTCTTGGTATCTAGGGCCCAAATGGGAAGCTCAGCAGCGATGACAGGGTCTTCACAGAAATTTGGAGGCAGGGCTCTTATGGAAACACACCATTCTGCAAACTTGGGGCGTCCTGGGCAGAGAAGAGAGGACAAACCTGTATTATCTTTTGGCGGCAGTGGCTCCATTTTACAGTCTCACTAGTACTGTATAAGGGTTCCACATCCTTGCTGACACTTTCTGTCTTCAGATTTTTAATATTGACCATCCTAGTAGGTGTCAAGTGGTAAGTCCTTGGGGTTTTGACTTTATTTCCTCAGTGTTACTAAGGTTGGATTCTTTTTTGATGCAATCATTGATTTTGTGTATGTGTGTGTGTATATATATTCTCTGGAGAAGTTGCTTATTCAGTCTTCTTCCCTTTCTGTTTGTTTTCTGTTGTTGACATGTAGAAATTCTTCACATATTCTGAGTAGCAATCTCTTGACGTGCAAATCTTTTCTCTCTTCCTATGTGGACTCTTTCATCATGTTGACATTCCCTTCTCCGTCATTGGGGATTGACCCTAAGGCATGATAGGCAAGGCTTCTACCGTCTCTCTTTATACTTTTTATTTTGAGACAAGATTTTATTGAGCTGTTCAATTCCCCTTGAACTCACTCTGTATCCCAGGTTGGCCCTGAACTTGGAACCTTCCCGCCTTAGCCTCTTGAATAGCTAGGATTATGGGCCTGTGCTACCAGGCTGATAGTGATGTTTGATGGGCAAAAGTGTTTCATTTTTATGATGTCTCATTTAGTTTGTCTTTGGATGCCCATGCTTTTAGGGTAGGATTCAAGAAATCATCACCAACTCCTGTGTTATGAGCTCCCTCCCCCCTTGTTTTTTTCCCCTGCTGTCATGTTTTCTTCTGAGAGTTGTTATTTAGGGGTTAAGTTTAGGTTCTTAATGACCGTTGGTTTAAATTTTCTACATCTTGTAAAATCAGGTTCCAACTGTTTTTTTTTTTTTTTGCATGTGTATATCCAGTTTTCTCAGTCCCACGTGTTGAAAAGACCATCTTTTCTGCTCTAAACTGTTATCCATGTTGAAGGTCAGCCGACTCCGTTAGCATGAGGCTTTGTACTGTCCTCTGTTGGTCTTCATGCTTTTCTCTGTGCCAGCCCATGCTTTTGATTATCACAGCTTTGCAGTAAGCTTTGAATTCAGCAAGGGTCAGAGCTCTCTCCCCTGGGTTGACTGAGCTCAGGGGCCTCGTGCATGATAAGCACATGCTCTGCCGTGAAGCTATGCCTGCAGCTTCTGTTCTTCAGATAGGTTTGATTGTGGTCCTTTGAGGTTCCATTATGAACTTGAGGATGGATTTTCCTGCTTCTGGCCTTGGGTCTCTCTATCGATTCCTTAGAGTAGTATTTGCATTTATTTTCTTTTGAGTTTTAAATCCCTGAACCCAGATGGACATCCGTATAGTTGTGGCCTTAGATTTCTTTCATCTAGTTTTGTGGTTTTAGAGATACATCTTTTGCATGTTTAATAAGTTTATTCATCATCATTTAATTGTGAATGGGGTTGTTTGCAGAAGTTAACTTCCAGATTGTTTATTGCTGAAAATCAGACACTATTTTTGTGGTGCTGGGGATCTTCCCAGGTTCTCACACACCCTAGGTAAGCACTCTACCCCTGAGCTACATACTCAGCCCTTCAAATTGAATCCCAAGCGTGATTTTTATACTCTGCAAATGTTCTGAATTCAGTTATTATGCTTTGATTTCTTTTTGTTGACTGTAGGGTTTTCTGTATATGAAATCATGCCATGTATGGGCAGATGATTTTCTGCCCGCCTTTCCAATTTGGAAGCCTTTATTTCTTTTTTTCTTTTTCTTTTTTTTCTTTTGCTTAATTACTCTGCCTGAGACTTCTGTTACAGTTGTGAACAGAAGTGGCAAAGACAGGTAGCTTCATTTTCTTTCTGAACTTAGTCTTTGTTCTTCAGTACTATGCTAGCTATGAGTTTTGGTATAGAACCTTTGTTATTTCAATACTAAAAATAATAACAATAATAAAGATAATTTCCCTCTTAATTTTTAAACACATTTTTTTTTTTTAAAAAAAGGAAACCAGACTATGGGGAGAATCATTGACTAGTAGGTTGCCAATTTGGGGTAAGTTATTTATCTGTATTTAAATTTTGTCATTTTAAACCTAAGACGATTGGGTTAGATTTTGGGATTTTTTTTTTAAAATGTGATTTGGATCCACCTGGGAGGTTGCTGAAAAAGTGTGTGGGATCCAGTGTCTCGAATTGTTATGTGTCATTTAATTTCGACGTTGGATAGTTCATTGGATATAGCATTCATGACTCTAAGGTTCTGTGAGATGTCCTCCCAAAAGAGATATGTGTGGTCAAGTGAAGGGTCTGCCATTATTTCCAGGGTTAGCTATTTGTGATATATCTGCCTTCTGAAACTTGGGTATTAGACAAAGAATAGGAATACTAAATTGTGGATATTGATCTGCAAGTGAGAAAAGGTAGGGTGGGAGGATGGCTCCTTTCAGTGAAGTGTCTGCTGCTCAAGCCTGAGGACTTGAGTTTGGATCTGTAATAATCCCTGTCAAGAAAAGCTGGTTGTGGCAGCTCATTTCATAACTCTGTATTTGGGACATGGAGATGGGTAGACCCCAAGTGCTCATCGGCCAGCTAGCCTAGGTGAATTCATGAGTTCCAGGTTCAGTGAGAGACCTTGTTTCAAAAAATTAGGTGTAAAGCATTGAGCAGGATAGTTGATGCCTTTAACCTCCACACACCTTCACAACTCAAGTGTACCTATGCAAAGACTCACACGAACATGTTGTGCCACAGAGGGCGAGTAGGGGTAGTGACTGGCTTCAGGAATGAGTGGTGGAAAGTGATCCAAAGAGAAAAGTAAGGCAGAGGAGTGGCTAAGGAGGGGCTAGCTGGATCACGTTGCACCCTGACTTACCATGAAGCCCTTAGCAAGACAGTTTCTGGTAGTAGAATGCCAACGGAGCCATGTTGGGACTCCAGGGCAAAGGAATGTTATAGTAGGTGAAAAACTGATGGCAGATATAAGTGAAGACGCACATTTCCATGTGTGATGTTGGCATAAATATGTTGTGTGAAGTTCATAGTTACTCTTACAGTTCCCAACATAGTCTTAAGAATTCCGAGTTCACAGTGGCACAAAATGCATAGAAAATCTCTTCCCTAGTGTTCTCCAAAGGCTGTTGAATTTCTGTTTTTAGTTCTTATAACATTGAATAATTTATCTCTGTCCTATTTTTAGATACCCATCCACCTCAGATATTATCTTTTCTCTGCTGAGAGGAAAGGTGAACGTGTTTCACTATAGCATGTTTCTTCCCCAACTTTTACTTCTGATGTATTTTTATCCTTTCCCTTGTTGTGATTTTTAGCAGGCGTTATACACTTAAGGTGATCTTGAAGGGATTTAGTTTTAGAATTATGTGTCAAGTTGCAGGCTTTGGCCTCTGGAGAAGGAGATGAACTTGGAGACCCAGGAAGAGCAGCTGGAACAAATTAGGCCCTATGATGGGTTGCCAGAAGTGTGTGCTCAGTGTGTAAGGCCTTAGGAGGTTGATGGTGAAGGACAGAGAGACGTTTTGTGGAGGAAAAAGTATGGCATATTTCCTGCTGTGTTATTTGCTCAAGGTAAGGAAGGGCCAGAGGACAATGGTCTTGCTAGGATTTCTTTCTCTTTATATTAGGAAGAAAGGGAAATGTTTTAAAAGAGAAAGAAGGTAACATCACCTGAGTCATGTTTTGAGGAGACAGTCTGGCAATCCTATTCAGGATGGATTGCTGTAGGGCAAGAGTGGATGTAGGGAGACCATTTGGAGCATTCGCACAACTGTCCAGGGCAGAGGCAGTGTGGTCTTAGCTGTGGTGGTAGCAGAAGCATGGCAGATAAATAGGTAGATTTGGTATATATTTAGAGGTGAAGTTTCTAGCTTTCTGGAGACTGTGCTGGGACAGGAGGCGGGCTGTGATACGTAGAAGAATCCTCTCTTCCCCCAAACTGTCCACATCTGAGTCTCCAGGATCTGTGATTATGGCGCCTTCCGTAACAAAAGAGATTTGGTGGGTATAATTAAATAAAGGATTGTGGATGGGATTGGAATGCGTACTGGACCATCTGGGTGACCGCACGTGAGCACGGAGACCCACCACATGAGTCACAGAGTGAGAGAAGAAGTTGTAATAGTGGGTGCAGATGCATGCTGGGGGACCCATGAGCCTGGGAGTGTGCTGCTTCTTGGGATTGTAGACCACAAGGAACTAGGTTCTTCTGGGGCTCTCCAGGTGGAATCAGGCTGACCAGCACCTTCACTTTAGTCTCTAGACTTTGATTTGGACTTTTGACCTCCAGAAGTATCAGCTAACAATCTGTATTGTTTGTAGCTATAGTCTTTGTAGACATTCAGCATAGCAAGCCTAAGACACTAACCCAGAAGCCTGGAATGCCTGGTGGATCTTTGCCTAGGGAGCCTGTGGAGGAAGTTTAGAAGCAAGTGGAGAGAGTGCTTCACTTTGCTGCAGAGGATGCCTGGTCATCTCTGGGAGTGACTTACTTGTGGTGTCAGGGACAGGGCGAAGTGGGATGGGGATGTGGGAGCCATCATCAAGCAAATGACATTTAGAAACCAGGGAGTTTCATCCACTGAGAGGATATTACCTCAATCTTGGAGAGACAGCTTAGTAACCTCCAAACGCAGGCTCCATTATGGCTCCGTTCCCTCTCATTTCTAGCTGTTTAAATTACATTGTTTTCTTTGAGTCACCAAATGACATTTCAAAAGATAATAAGAAGCTGTCACTTTGGCAGGAAAGAAAGTAATTTTAAGCATCCTTTAAAAAAGATTGAAATTTTGGACCATGTACATAGTTACATTATTGCTTTCTTTATTATTTTTTGAATGATGTGTGAGCTCCTTTGACAGATTTAAGCCCCTGCTTTAATTTTGAGGCATCTCTACGGGTGTAAAAATTTAAAACTCCTGCTTCTCAGGTGGCTTCCTCTACCTAGGGGAAGCACCAAACGTCGTCCTTTTGTTTGTCATTTACTTCCTGTTTTATCTGAAGGCCTTTGTTGATGGTTGCAAACGGGCTTTGAAGATAAGGGTAAATGAATTTGTGTAAGGGCAGCGTGTCTAGAAGAATCTAAATTCACATAGCTCCTGCATACACAAAGGAGGGATTTTTTAACTAGGGCTAGTTTTGGCTCCACTAGACCAGTTGGCAATGCCAAGAGATACTTTGTAGTTGACCCAAGGTGAGGGTCAGAGGCTGCAGTGATCTGTGGGGAGAGGGGTGCTTCCAACGACGTGTTGTATAGGTAGCCTCCCCATCCCCAGTCAAAGAAACATTGAGCTCAATGTGCCAGTGGTGCTGAGGAAGAGAGACCCTGCCAGAGACCTTGTAAGCCTGTAAGCTAGGAAAAGAGAACTATCAATCAGTACCGCTTTCTATAGGATATTGTTTGCATACTGGGCCAGCAAATGTCTTTGGCCACCTTCATGTAAGTCCTGGAGCTTTCTTACAGATTCTGTAAAATTTTGCCTTTATAGGGAACTGGCTAATTTAGTACTCATTGAAATAGAGGGCAGAAATAATAAGGTATTAAGTCTTCATTGAAACGCCATCTCCTTTTTTTTTTTTGCATAAGAAGTATTACATTTACTATAAGCTATATTTTAGAAAATTAATGTTCTCTAAGTAGTTTTTATTTTTGGCTATTTATCAAATATTGATAGCATTGTGTCCTCTCTAATCATTACTAACTAAATATTACCCTAATGTAGTTATTTGCTTATGTCAGGTAATAAAAACCACTTGAAATGACTATAAATAAAATAATAAAAATTGAAAAATTACCTAATTTCTTTCCTATTTATTGGCACTATTAAATATCTTGAATCATTGTGGTTTAAAAAGAAATGTTCACACACACACACACAAAATCTCCTTGCCCTTTCATTTGCTGGCTCAAGTAGCAGTGTGTGTGTGTGTGTGTGTGTGTGTGTGTGTGTGTGTGTGTGTATGCATGTGTGTGAGAGACAGAGCAGAGAGACAGACAGACAGAAAGCGGGAGGGAGGCAGGAAAGGAGAGAAGGGAGGAGGGAGAGATTAAGAGAAGTTGGGAGGGAGACAGACAGACACACAGACACATGGATATCAGAGGACAACTTTTGGTTCTCTCCTTTCACTGTGGCTTTGAAGACTGAACCAGACTTTCCCACCAAGCAATCTCACCAGCCCCACAGTACAAACCTTGGTTACTGTATTAGTAAGAGACCTTGAGAAAATGACAATATTTAGTAAGATGTGAGATATATCTTGATTTTCCTGATTTAAGAACAAGTCCTTGAGATGGATGCTATACACGGTAAAATAAAATCAGTAAGAATGACTTTCAGAATTCCCAAGGGCCGTGACCACGCATGTCTAATAGCAACGACACGTTTGAAATATTGAGAGTAATGATAACATGGCTTCCAAAATAGGGAGGTGAACTCTCAAAAACGCAAAGGTAAACATTGTATTGCTCCTTAAGAATGCTTGATGTACACAACCACAGAATGACCCCTGTTACTTGGAAGAGAGCTAACATGTACTGACCATTGAGGAGGACGCTTTTGTACTTAAGATTTTTTTTTGGGGGGGGGGAGGAATTTTACAGTATACACCAACTCTTGGGATACAAAATGGCACTTAACCATTTTGCTCAAAAATGTTGGTTTTTCAACCTCCTATGCTGACTTGTGTAGTTTTCCATTTAGCCTAGCTTTTTACTTAAACCCTAGTTCCTTCACAGAGTATGTATTCTGCAGAATGGACATCCTCGTTCAGATCTTTTATTTTCTTTAAAGATTTATTTTATGTGTATGAGCGTTTTGCTTGCATGTGTGCTATCTGTACACCACATGTGTGCCTTGTGTCTTCAGATGTCAGAAGAGGGCATTGGGTCCCCTGAAAATGGAGTGATAGAGGCTATGAGCTGCTATGTGGGTGCTGGGAACCTGGCTCCTCTGCAAGAGCAGCCAGTGCTCTTAATTCCTGAGCTGTCTCTCCAGCCACCCCAAGTTATTTTTTTATTATAACCTTTTGAGAATATAACATAATTACATCATTTCCCCCTTTCTTTCCCACTCCCCAACCTCTCCATGTACCCACACCTCCTGCCTTTCTCCCTTTCAAATTCATAGGCCTTTAAAAATATTGTTATATATTTGTGTGTTTGAGTATTACTAAATATATAAGTACATCCTGCTTAGTCCGTGTAATGAAACTTGAGTGTATGTGTTTTTAGGACTGATCACTTGGTATTGGATAACTAATTAGTGTGCTCTTCCCTGCCCCCTAAGGTATTTTACTGGAATTGTTTTTTATCTCCAAGGTTCGTTGATTTGTTCACTAATTCATATGCTGGATCAATGACTTATTTGTTCATTACTTCTTAATTTTCTCAGTCCTGTAGCAGACATTCACTAAAAGTTTACCTCTCATTAACATCAAGGACGGGAGCCTTGCACCTGCTTCTCCACTAGACTTATGCACGTGACAGATATAGCATGGCCGGAACAAGGTCCTGGGTTCCCACCATGACCCCTGTCCACTTCCCTAACAAAAGGAGTGTCTTGTTCCCTTTGGTGGCCAATCTGGCCAAATGTTGTAGAGCTTCCTGTTTCCTTTGTGTCGTGCATAACTCACGTAAAATCTGTGAGCAGTGTCCGTTGACGGCTACCAGAACCCGATGACTCCTCGTCAACTCCGCTGCCCACCCAGGTCTAACTCCTACCTGGAGTTTTGCAGCAACCTCCCATTGAACCCTTAGCTTCTTCCTGTCACCTGTCCTCTTTAATCCATTGCTGACATCGTCCCCTTGAGTGAACTGTTAAACCTGGAGAGGTTGTAACTTAGTGACTTCCTGTTTCATTCAGAACACAAGGCAAGAGCGTCAACCTTGCGTACAGGCTCCCACATGACTGACCTCACTACTTCTCTGACTTCATTGCTTAAGCTGCTCACCATCACTTGTTCCACAGCCCCCACACTGAGCTTCCTGCCCCTCTCTGACAGCCAACATGCGGTGTCTTAGGGTTTCCACAGCTAACTGTTCTTCTGTCTGGAATTCTCGTTTGCTGGAGCTGAAACAGGCTCCAGTGTTATTTAAGAAGTCTAGGGCTGGAGAGATGGCTCAGAGGTTAAGAGCACTGGCTGCTTTCCCAGAGGTCCTGAGTTCGATTCCCAACAACCACATGATGGCTCACAGCCATCTGTGATGAGATCTGGTGCCCTCTTCTGGCATGCAGGCTTACATGCAGGCAGAATACTGTATGCATAATAAATAATTTTTTTCTTTAATTTTAAGAAGCAGTCTACAGACAACTTGCAGCTTTGTAAAAATGGGGAAGCCCATCTTTGGCGTATCTTCTAGTTTGAAATTGCCCTTGTCATCCAAAGGGGCAGGAAGAAGGCCATCACTGGTTGTAGGTAGTCAAGGCCAGAATTCATAGCAAAGGACAGAAGCAAGCTACAGCTGAACCCCAGAAAGTCCAGAGAGCTCCATAATCTGTGTGAGTTCCTATAGAAAAAAGAGAAGCTGTACCCTAGTGTTAGGCAGCTTGTGATGTACGTCTTGTGGAAAGTAGTCAAGGAAAGTCAAGGTCTCTTAGGAACAATGTTGTTAAATAGTTGCACATTTAGGGAGAACTTGGAATGTCTCCTAAGCAGAGCCTGGGAAATCCATGCACATAGTCACAAGAGGCTGTGATGTGGAGATCTGGCCAGAGTCACTGGGAAGAATGGTTGTAGATGATTGTGAGCTACCATGTGGGTTCTGGGAATTGAACCCATGTTCTCTGGAAGAACCGGCTTTTAACCACAGAGCCATCCCTCCAGCCTCGCTGGGAAGAATGATGTGGGTGCCATCACCAAGGTGTTTCAAGAAAAAGCATCTTCCCTAGATGCATAGACCCATGTTACTTGTCTTTATTGTTTCTTCCTGAGAGAGAACTGGAAATGAATATTCGGATCTGTACTGTATCATTTATGGTTTACTAGATGTAACAATGCTCAGGTAAAGTGTGTAATTACTGGATCCTAATTCTCATTTTGCATCTCAGATGAACTCTTAACTAAACCTTATATGGCCATCGTAAGTTAAAGAACCATCTGTCCCAGAGAGATATTGAAATTGAAAGAAGTCCACTGAGTTGTAGCCAACATTCCAAGGAGCAGAGCAGCAGACTGGGTTGTTCTGGGGTGCTGTCTTCAGGAGGCTAGTTTTCAGGATAGTACTGCTGTTACATAAGCAGTTCTGGGGGAAAAATGGTAATGAGCCACAGACAATAAGCATGAAGCTTGACTTATTTTCTTTCCAAAGCTTGTATCTCATTCTCCCTCTCTTCCCTTTGTCCCTTTCCCTCCATTACTTCCCCCGCTTCCTTCTCCCTCATTCTTCTCCTTCAGGACTGGCGATTGAACCTAGGGCCTCATGCATTCTGGGCAAATGCTCCATCATTGAGTAATGCCCCCATCCTCTCTATTCTTTTTTTTTTTCCATTGAAATTATTTAGTGGGCGTTTAGTAATTCTGGCTAGAAAGACAGTTGGAGAGAAAGAGACCCTATTTGGAGTTTTGCAATTCGGTGATGTAGGAATTTATGAGGAGAAAGAAGAAGGTGAGTCACACCTCAGCTACTAGATTAATGCATCAAATTAAATGTTACCATTCAGGAAGGCAGCAGAAAGGAACTGCTTCCATGGCAACTGTTGTCATAGTTGGATTCTTACTCGTCTCTCACGAACTACATGAAAGCCAAGGAATACAGCTGTTGTGATACTGGTACCGCTTTACTCCTCTTTGAATAAAATTGCTCTGGAGGCTCGGATTTTGTGTGTTTTGTTAGCATCGTAAGTTGAATATACGGAAGAGAGTAATTATCAAAGGTTAGGGTTGAGAAAATATTTAATGTAAATGTCCAAAGAAGCATTGTCAGGGATGTATTCACAGAGCCCCTACAGGGCAGCTAGATAATCACCAGGAGAAAATTTCCTGAGTCCCTTTCTCTCTTCTCATTACATTAAATATGGCTTCTTTTCTTCGACTCTTCTTTAGAGTCTGCAGAGAGAATTTCAGTGCACATGAGTCCCCGCTTACTTTATTGGAATGACTCTTTGGGACATCGTTGTCTGCTGCTTCTCTTTCTCTTTTGTTCACCTATTTTCTGTACCAGACTTCCAGGGTACCTTGGGTTGAAGGATGATGTGAAAAGGAAGTAGATGGAACTGGAGTCTCTTTGTAGATGGCTAATTTGAAATGGAGTTCTTGCAGGAGATTTGCCAGAGGTCTCGTGGATCTATAGGCCCCTGCTTCCCTTTCTCCTTGTCATCAGATTCAGTAATTGAATACTGGATAGGTCTCTTGCAGACTCCCGTTCCTTCTTTCTTGGCGAGGCTGGCATAGAGAACCAAGTCAGACAGTGACCAGCTTCTTTTACTGGGAGATGCTGATCTGTGCCCTGTGAGCTGTGTGTGCTCAGCTGATGTATTGGTCTCATTTCAGTAAAAGCCTCCAAAGGACATGGCTTCAGTTTCCTAGTTTCTGCTAAAGATAGATTGGTTAGCAAAACACATTAGCATTTTTGGGGTTTATACATTTATCACATTTATTGATGTCACGGAATGCTTTGTGATGCATTGTCAAGATTGATTCTCACTGCAATCTAAACTGCAGTTGAACACCCCGGGATGGAAGACGGTCTGTGTTTTTGCTTTAAACGCGTGTTCTGATGCACCTATTAATTAGCTGACATTAGAAACATTTGGTGATTTCATCCTATTAAGTCCTCGAGCTATCTGAATTCTACTAATCTTTACATGCTGAGACTCCTTCATAAGCTATTATCACTTATTTCCAGTCTCCAAAATTCCCCCTCTTCAAATTCTAATATACTTGTCCCTCCCCAAATTTGACAATTAATCATGCTTATATGTCCCATTATGATACGTATTTCTTGTTACTATTTAATTGGTGCATTAGATTTTTGTACTTGCTTGTTTTTCATTTTATGTCCCAGACAGATGGTCAGCTTTTCAAATATGAATCTCAATTTTTCTATAACCTTATATCTTCCACGGTAGCTCGTACAAGGTAGGTTGTCTATTCGAATTTGTTAGTGGGTTAACTCCTACTACTGTACATTAGAACAGTGTAGAAGAACACATGAATATAGTCTCTTCCACGGACTACCTATTTAAATGTAACTTGGCAGGGATTGTTTAGCAAATTACCTTAATTTGCAAAACTGCCTTCGTGAAACGTTTGCAGCTGTTTCCTTTCATAGGAAAATGATTCATATTGTTTCAAAGACACAGCACTTGAACAAGGTCAGAGCATAATCTATAATGGTAGTGAGGAATAAAAATACAACATTTTCAAGTTTTGCAGAATCTAAATCCACATTGGGATTCGATAGAAGGTAACCAGATATACTGGGAGGGAATTCTGAGGTGAGCTGACCTTTCCACCCTTCCTAAAATGTTAATATAGTCTTCCTTTTTCTCTCCTTCCTCGGTCTACGTTGCTCTTTTCTGAATTCTTAAGCCGTTTCAATGTGATCAACATTTTTCTAGTACGTTTCTGTTATGTTATGATCAAATATAATCCTCCTCCACATCCTTGGGGTAAGCTGTTGTTATTTATATTTTAATGGCTAGGAACTATTGAGGCTTGAAGATTTAAGGACTTCTGACATGAACTTGGCACCTCTCACCAACTTGAAGCTAATACTTCTTTGATGTATGACCTTGGACAAGAATGTCACTTAACCTTCTATCCCTTAAAAAAAAAAAAATTCCTTATATGAAAAGTAGTAAGAACATCTGCCCTGCCAACTTCTTGGGCATTCTGGGTAGATCTGATGGTGCTCTGGGATGATTAACACATGAGAAGGGAAAACAAACAAACAAACCAAAACAAAAACAGAAAAAGAAGAAAAACCACAAGAAAGGGATGAATATGTCACTTAAATTTACTTTATTTTTAAATTGTGTCTGTAGATGTGTGTTGAGTGTATGCTTGTGAACGTGAGTGCAATGTCAGCTCCTGGAGTTACAAGGATGTGAGGGGCAGATGAAGATGTTGGGAACTGAGCTCAGTTCCTCTCTGAGAACCGCCAGTGCTCCCAACTGCAAGGTCGTCTCTCCAGTCACGTTCAGGGTTTCCTTTACTACGTGAATGAGTGTCTGTCTCCACAAGTAACAGAACATATTCAAGGGAAAGCTGCTTCCAGATTGTCCTCTGCTTCCCAAGCCACACTGGAGTAGAGCATCTACAGGTAACTAAGGAGGCGTGGCGATTGACGTCACAGACTTTCTTTTCGGCGCCTTTCTCAGTTTTTACTGGCTGCTGATACTGGGTTTTGTAAGTGGGAAAGTGTAGACTTTCTATGTCCCGGGTTTAGTTTTAGTGATAGGTAGACTGTGGAGAGCTCAGCTCCCACAAAAGGCAGTGAATACCGTGTGAAACATGGTTTCATTACAATGTGCATATGTTCAAATGACCATTTTTTAAAACATTATATAGGTAGAGCTATATTTCTCCTCATTTTAATGTCCGTTAACTTGAATATGTCTCAGGAACAGCTCACTGTGCCTCTTCAGCGTATGCAGTGGGCCTGACACAAGCTGCCTGTGTTGTATCAATGGCATAAATGGCAGTGATGATAAAGCACACCGTGGCACCTGGCCTACGGTGGGATGGGCTCCTAACGTTGCTTAATATGGGTAGCATTAGGTACTGTCTGAGAGAGAGAGAGAGAGAGAGAGAGAGAGAGAGAGAGAGAGAGAGAGAGAGAGAGAAGGAGAGAGGCCAGAAGACTAAAAGCGTACTGTTAAGACTTACGAATTGTCTCTAGTGAAGGAGGGTTGTGTGGGGATAATTGCAGTTAGCTGTTTTTGTTTATGGAGCTCCTTCTGTTTCCCTGGGCCAGATTCTTAGTCACAAGAAAAGTACCCGAGTGCAGAGACAACAGCTGTTTCCAGTCCTTCAGGGTGGTGATTCTGAGCCCAGTGATGCCCTCCTTCTTCTGAAATGATGCTTCCTGCCTATAAAACTCTGTGTCCTTCCTCAGTGCCATTATGGAGAATGTCCTTATAAAAACCAGGCTGTTTCACAGACATCCCGAAGGTGCAAACAGCTGACCTGCTGCCGGCGGGGTTCACCAGCTCTCCCTGAAGGAGACTGAGGAGTACATGCTGCATAAACCTCAAGGTGTCACCCCTTCTTTTTAAGAGAGGAACAGTACCTCAGGTGGCCTTTGTATTTGCAGCCATGTGTAGCATCTTGTCGATTCTATACTCATGTTACAGCAATCAGAAGTGGTGTACTGTCTTACACAAAACCCTACTTATTTCTGCTATTTATCTAACTTCCTATCACTTGGAAGGTGTGTGTGTGTGTGTGTGTGTGTGTGTGTGTGTGTGTGTGTAACACCATATAGCTATACATGTATGCATTTATGTGTGCAAATAAAACATTATGATCTAGGCATGATTTTTTACTTGTATAATCTTAGCACTTGGGATGCAGTGGCAGGAATTCAGGCCAGTACGTGGTGAGTTGGAGTCTAGCCTGACTACTTAAGAACCAGCCTCAAAGGTGGGTGTTGTGGCACACGCCTTTAATCCCAGCACTTGAGAGGCAGAGGCAGGTGGATCTCTGAGTTCAAGACCAGCCTGGTCTATAGAATGAATTCCAAGGCAGTCACAGAGAAACCTTGTCTTGGAAAAACCAACCAACCAACCAACCAACCAACCAACCAACCCTCTCCCTGCAACCAAACCAAACCAAACCAAAAGAAAAACAAAACACCCCAAAAGACCCTGTCTCAAAAGTAAAAAAGACATGCATGCATAAACATACACACGCAGTAGTGAAGGATTCACTTGACCTGATTATAAAGTATATTTCAAATTTAAAATTTTAAAACTGTATAATTTTGTTAATAAAATCTTATAAATTGAAATGCAATAACTGAGTTCAGAAATTAAAATCTGTTTAAGTGTGGTGTCAAGGACAATGTAGGAATAATAGAATGTTAGGGAAAGAAGCTGGTGCCTGGGACTTAGTGTGCAGAATCTGTACTATGTGTACCATTGCATTGTGCAGAGCAGTGGGAAGGTAAACAGAATGTAAGAAAAATACGGTATTTAAAATGGATACAACTCTATTGAGTGAATTTACAGGGTTTTTTTTTTTTTTTGATAGTATGAATAAGGAGGTCAGTATGTAGAAGAAACTTACTTTTATAGAAAAATGTGCTGCCTGCCTGTTAGAAATGAAATGAGTTAAATTGTTAAAACACCTCTGTTGACAAACATAGCGAACCGTATTTTTTTTCTCCTGTGGAAAACAGGCACATTGTTGCTGTTGTGGATGATTGTACTGGCACTTTGGAGAGTAACTGATTTGGAGGGATGGTGATGATGATGTTTTGGTGTGAACTAGACACTGCTGAGTGAATGCAAGGAATGAGCATTTGGAGGAAAGGTGGCCGTCTTGGGTAGACATGCAAGTCATAAGTCACAGAGCACGTCACACAAAACCCTCCAGTGGGCAGCCCACCTTTCCATATCCATTGACATTTACCCTGCAAGTTATTTGCCTACAGGGCACACATATTTTTTTAAAAATGAGAACAGGGTTCTTTGGTTCCCACATTCATTTTTCGGACCCTATTTTTTGTAAATACATCTTTGTTTCCCCCATAGGTGGATTCCTATTTTACCTTTGGAAATTTTATGCAGGGAGCACTTATGTCAGGGAAGTCGGTCCACGGATGCTGTCCTGAGGCTACTTTGAGTGTGGATCAGCCTTAATAGTGGTGGCTGCTTAGCCATAGGCTGGGGTTCCCTGGGACTGTGCCTTCTAGCTGCCGCTGTCTTTATCGATAAGATATCTTCACAGGTGCTGTGCAATGGACTTCCTGGAAGGGCAAAAGGCAAACACAGTGTTATTTGCTAAGTTTTGTGTTGTTGGATTCTGCAACACTGAATGAAGCTTGTCGTGTTGACTTGCAAAAAAAAAATCAAGTTGTCTAAGTCCGAGAGGCTGAACAAAGTGGGTTTGCTGTGTTTACCACCGGGCTACCCTATTTTCCAACAAGATCCTCTTGGTGTTTATATTTGTCTCATTGCTTATTTGCTAGAACATAAGCTTTCCCTGAGTTGCTATCAGGGTCTTAAGAGTTTACAAAGAAGCTTTAGGAGGTTATGGATCAGCTTGGTTAAGCCAGGTTGCCACAAGTGGGCATTTCTCTGCTATGTAGTATTTTTATGGGGAAAATATGCTTAAGTACTTAGATTCTCAGGAAATAAGTTTTCAGATTTTTTGAAGTTTAAAGCTTTTGGAAACCATTGCTGAGAAACCTCTTGTTTAGTCATCTGTATAACTAACTGTCTTCAAGCAAAAGTTGATGGTGCAAGATACAAAATGAATTCATGTAAAGACCGTGCAGTTTGTTCTGGCTAGCCACTGCAAATCAGAGTCTGCCCTTGACAGGATGGGTGCTTCCCCTTTTTATGTTTAGATGCAGGAGCCTCCGACTTGTGTAATGATCTTGCTCTGTGTGGTTTGGACTTTGAGATGAACGCCGATGGTGTTAGGGTAGCAGGAACCACTTACTGGTTTGTATTTAAGACTGAATATGTGTTAATTGCCTTTAAAATGATATTTACTGATTTTATGGAGTAACTGGCAGTTGTGACTGACTGAAGTAAAAACCATAGTTTTATTGATGGTGTTTTTATGGCTGTGGCAAGATAATAGCCTTGACAATAAATGTTTGGTGAATTATTTGAAGGTTTGGATGGTTTTGAGGAAGGGTCATTAATCTACAATCATTTGCAAGATGCCTGTGACATGTGTCATGCTGTTTACTGTCCTTGGAGGGAATGGAAGGAAGCAAACACCCCACCAGACCGGGAGGGGAGGGCGGGTCAAGTGTTCCTACAGTTCTGAAGACCACAGTTCATTCCTAGAGTGTGTGTGATGGAAGGTGATTAGGATGCCTTTGAAGGATGGGAGCATTTGGTAAATAATAATGGCAGAGAGCCTGAGAGGAGCCTGGAGTGGCAGTGGAGGGAGCTGGGAATACATAGTCCTTAGAGGGGATGTCTCATGTGTTTTAGTCGGTCTGTGTTACCAGGCAAAGAGCATTTCACCTGTTGTTTGGTACTCCCTGTGACAGAGGAATGAGTGTAAGTCAGTGTGGTTGATCCTTGTCTTTTTTTTTTTTTTTTAACTTGATAGGATAACAAAGTAAGGCCTTATGTTGGATAACACTTTGACAGCTCTTCGTTGATTTGTTAATTTACATGATTCAGGGCACTACTTTGGCCTATGCTAATCTTTTAACACCAGCTAAATATGAATCTGGCTTAGATGGGATTACTGTTGGGCTTTGAATTAAGGCATTATCTGTAAATGTGTGCCTCCTAAAGGGGGTTGTAAACTCGATCTTCCCAGGGGAGTGGCTCCACTCCAAATGCTTTCAGAAGTCAGAAGGCTGCGCCATCTCGTTTTATTCTCACATTTTGCAGACTCATCACATAGAGAAAGTTCCTCTTCCCACGGAAAGGGAGCATGTTGACGTGATTTCTCATTTAGAAGTGCAGCAAATCTCATTTGGGGCACAAAATAGTCCAGAGTCAAGCCTTAATTAGAGTTCTGCTCAATTTATCATGGTTGCTTTGGATGTCCAGGAGGACATGCTGTTGGGTCTTGCCTCAATGGGTTTGTTTTGGAGGATCCTTTATTAGCTCTTTGCTGCTCACATATGTAGGTCTTCCAACAGAACCAAGATGGCACACCTAGTCCTTTAAAGAAATTCGATAATACCTCAAGATGCATTTAAAAAAAAAAGTCTACATGAAAATGATGGTCCTGTAAATATCTCCTAAAGTTCCTTCTGTCTTTTTGCATTTAGGCTGTCCATCTGGCCCAGGCGAGCTTCCAGATCGAAGCCTTTGGCTCCAAGTTCATTCTCGACCTCATACTGAACAAGTAAGTAACCAGCAAATCCTCTCAGGATGCAGGGGCAGTAAAGCTTCATTTCTAAGATTCATCAAAACAGTGTCTGGGCTGAAGCAACTGGCATAGTGATTATGTGTCAAATAATGCTTGAGGAAGAGTGGGAGTTCTGAATAGTAACTGTGTCTTTATTTCCTTTTCCTGAAGGAAGACATTTAACTTGTTACATGCCCCAAATGGAGAACTTACATATTGGTATTTTAATAACTTTCATTGAGTTATTGATAATTTGGTACTTTCGTACATATATCAAGAACATTCTGATTACTATAACCTCACCTTTTATAGTCCCTTCCCACCTCAAATACCCACCCATTTCCCCTTTAAGTTTCCTCTCCACATTCATATCTATTTTCTTTTTCTGAGACCCACTGAGTTTAACCAGAATTGTCCGTGTGTCTGTGGGGTTTGAAACTATCCACTGGAATCTGGTGGGCTTATCAGTTGGTACATAACCAAAGACAATTACCACCTGTCCCCCAGAATCCATCAATAGCCAGGAAGGAGTAGGAAGTAGTTCAGGAAGGAGGAGTAGGGCCCTGTGAGTCCCTCCCTGATTCATGATTGACTGTTGATGGGCCCAGTCTTGTTATATTATGATTTTAAATAGAATAAATATTTGAATTAATGCTAGTTAATTAAATGCTAACGGTAGTAATCATTATATAAGAAGCATAATAAACTACTGCCTGAAGCATAATTAGACTTCAGTCTAGAAATTTCTTCCATTTTACTTTTTATAATGCAACACACGACTTCTGTAGGAAGAAGACAGTAAACAATGACTCAGAAGAATCTATTTTGAGAAGGTTCTTTGCTTCAGGATTCACACTAATGTAGATTCTTTGAAACTTTGTACTGATGAAAATTTATCCCATTGTCTCTGTGTCTGTGTTTATATTGCTATTTAAATGCCTTTTCCCAAGTCGGAGCAGTGTGCACAGGTGTTCTTGTGCAAAACGTGAGCAAGAGCTCTTGCCTTATCCAGGACTGAAGAGTTCACCTCGAACTGGTACCGAGCCTTTGGTGAAGGTG
Organism: Onychomys torridus; assembly: GCF_903995425.1. Taxonomy (NCBI): domain Eukaryota; kingdom Metazoa; phylum Chordata; class Mammalia; order Rodentia; family Cricetidae; genus Onychomys; species Onychomys torridus. The sequence continues at coordinate 48,264,103 of NC_050465.1, forward strand.
GCTTCCCGTATGGTATGACTCTCTTCAGTTATAGAAATGCAAGACAGGATTTTCAGGTCTCATCAGTAGTTTAAACAGGACTACATTTTATAAGAATCTATTACTTAATGCTACCAGACACTGTAATGCAGGTGACCGCAGCCAACATCGGAGGAATTGCAGAAGGCTATTGAATTTCTTGTATGCCAGATTCTGTCAGCTCTGCAGAAAAAAAAGATGCCGAGTAAGCTTGGATGCTCCTTACTCAAGTGTTATTGCAGCTTTAGGTCAGAATGAGTCAGCAGAACTCAGAATTCCTGCGTTAAAGATATTGCAGGTTTTCTCCTTTGGTTGAGTTCCAGTTCACCATGCTCTGTCAGCAGTGTGCCTGCATAAAAGATTGTCTTGCCAAGTCTTAGGCTATGTTGGATACCAGGATGTGGCTAATTTTAGTTTGTCTCAGCCCTCTACTTAGTTGATGCTGCCTGAGGTGGTGGTTGCAGTAGGCGATGTGGTGTGCTTTGGAGGGCAGCTGTGCTTACCACCACACCACCAGTCCGGCTCCAACTGCCGATGTATTCTGAACATTAAAATATTCTGCCCCTCCTCCTTCTCCTCCTCCTCCTGCTCCTCCTCCTGCTCCTCCTCTTCCTGCCCCTCCTCTTCCTGCCCCTCCTCTTCCTGCCCCTCCTCTTCCTCCTGCCCCTTCTCCTGCTCCTCCTCTTCCTCTTCCTGCCCCTCCTCTTCCTCCTGCCCCTTCTCCTGCTCCTCCTCTTCCTCTTCCTGCCCCTCCTCTTCCTTCTCCTGCCCCTCCTTCTGCTCCTCCTCCTCCTCCTCCTGCTCCTCCTACTGTCTTAACCTTTGCATCTGATACTCAGCTCTGCACACAGACAAGCTGACCAAAGAGAAATGATTTGTCAGAACGCTATCATTCTAATTTGATCTAGTCGGCTGATCTCTCTCCTCTTCCTTCAGCTCCACATGAGTAAACACCAGACTTCGGAAGGAGTGAAATGAAGTGGCTCTGAGCTCCTGAAGGTCCCTTGCCTGTTCTCAGGTGCATTACTCTTTACAGAACTTAGTCTCTCTCAGTACAGGACACCCGGAACTCTTCAGCTCTTTGAAACTCAAAGACTAATTTGTAAGCAAAGTTCCCTCTCTTCCACTCTCCAATCATTGAATAAGCCCTTACTGTCCTCAGCTTCATAGCCTAAGTACTGAATTGTCCATGACATGAGCGTCTGGACCTGGGTTCCAGACCCCAGCAAGCTGAGCTGTCCTTGGCTCAGATCTCCTGAATTATCTCCCTCTGTCTCACCCCTGTAGCTCATGAAAAAGCCAACACTCCCTTCACACACAACATTGCATGGCCCTGCCTTCTCAGCATGCACTATTACAGATCTGGTCAATCGGGCCTAGGTGCTGCTACCCAGGCCCCTTTCCCTCTATACCCTTTCACCTGCTGTAAAAGAAATGATGGGCGACCTGTCATGCTGTCTGTGCGTCTGTAGCCTTCACTTCCCCAAAGGAATTTTACCAAACACATTTAGCAATCAGGGGTTAGGGGGACACATGCCGTATGATAAATACACACTCACTAAAGGACTGAAATTTTCCCAATTTTCCTGCTTCCTGAGAATCAGAACAACCTGATTGCAAGTACTGACTGTGAGCTAATCACCAACTTTGTAGAATGCCCACATTCTCAGACACCTATACGAAGGGACCCTGCTTAGCTTGCGGGTCTTAACTCTCTTCAGGAGGAGGAGCAGGAAGAGGAAGAGGAGGAGCAAAAGAAGGAGGGACAGGAGGAGGAGAGGAGGAAGAGGAGCAGGAGGAGGAGCAGGAGGAGGAGAGGAGGAGGAGGAGAAGGAAAAATAACCAAACAAAACAACCAACCAACCAACCAACCAACTAAGCAACAGCAATAACAAATTAACAACTGTCACACAGTATGAAGAGAAAGATGCCGAGCCTTTTCATCACTTTCAATCACCCCAGAGGCATATGTAAAGAATCAGCAGCCTTAAAGTTCCTTGAAGAGTAACCCAGGAAACCATTACAATCATAGCCCACATAACAGAGACGTTACCCATGGCAGATCTAGTGGAGATTAATAATGTGTCACCCAACTGTCTGACGTTCAAAATTAGTGTCTCCATGCTGACTAAAAGCAAGTGAAGCTTGAATGTTTATTTTTTTTTTCCTTGATAAGAAACTCATGGACAATCTGGTATTTGTGCTCAAGTGCTTAGGAGCCATTCTCAAGGCTGTAAACAGTCAGGGACCGTAAACAGAAGTCTAGTTCTCAGGGAGTGCTAAGAAGTATGGGGATGGGTATAGTTCCAAGACATCTTCAGTTGGTAAAAATCATTAGAACTGGTTTGATGGGGGATGACAAAGCAGAAAAAAAAAGCCCATACAAGTGTCATGATTAGACAGTTTTTGTCTAGAGGGTAGTTGGATAAAACCGCAGTGGAGAAATGGGAGCTGTCGGGAGTCACCTTGCAAGTCACTTCCGTGTAAACCTCAATGACAAATGTGTCTTTAAAGGAAGGGAGAGAGGTAGAATAAAGAGAGCCGAGAAGGGGTAGGGGGTAGGGAGAGGAACCCAGTGAAGGAGACAAGTGACTGGGGAATGAGGAGGAGAACGACATTGTTGACAGTTTCAAAACCGAAGGATGTGATTCACATCATTATGTGCCTGGTAAGTGAAGAAGCAGTAAGCATCCTTTGGATTTTCCAGTTGATTTGTCACTGGAGGTTGGAAGAGAGCAGTTTTAGTGAAGCTTGGCTTGTTGTGGGGAGGTAGTTACAGAGCTAGAGGTGAATGAGAGAACCTAACTTGAAGACAGCCCCTGGAGGACTGGGTGGGAGAAGAGTCGAAGAAGGTGCCAGTGTTTCTGTGATGATGGACTGAGAGATGGAGCTGATGAGTGGGGGTTAATGACAGAGAAGAGATAGTCCACGGAGCAGATACTTAGGTACTATTCTCCATTGCATTGAAAGCATACTGTGATGCACGTGGCATGCTCTCTACTGCCCCATAGCAACTCACAAGTCGCTGATTTAGAAAATAACAGGACTTACAGGTCATTGCAGTTTTGGATGCTTATATTTCCAAGCCACACAACTGGCTCCAAGTCCCCCAGCATGCTTTTTTGTTTATTTAAAGGCACATACCTGTAATCTCAGCACTTGGGTAGCAGAGGCAGGAGGATCACCTTCATGTTCAAAACCAGTCTTGTAAGCTTTAGGCTAGCTAGGGCTCCATAGAAAGACCCTGTGACAAATTATGAAATGAATGCTTGCACACTGCTGACTTACACACAGGACAGAGAAAGAACAATTCTCTCTGCGTACCAATGCTCGAACATTCTAGGTTGTTAACTTGGTGGGGACATTATTCCGGTGAGTGCTTGGGGGAGAGCCCTGCTCAGACGAAAACCGTAGGACTCAATGGTTGGTGGCTGTAACCTAAAACTGGGGAGCTGCAGGAGAACCTGGAGAGCAAGAAGGTTGCTTTATTAGTAAACACATGTACTGAGAGAAGCCACTCGGGTTGGATTAGGTGGGCAATGCTGAAAGCTGTAGATCAACAGGCATGGGAGAGGAAAGACTGTGTGAGGTTCAGAGTGGCGCACAAGCCCCATGGCAGCACTCTGCTGTGCACAGAGCACACTTTGACCGTCAGCCATGTGCCTCGTTTCCTGGGGTGCTGTGTGGGTTCCCAATGAGAAGATGTTCAGGGGAATGGTACATGGTGACAATGGCTTCAGGGGTCTCAGGGTCTCTGCATGGATGGGGATGGCTCCAGTAAAGAGTTAAGTCAGTAAAAAGGACAGGATTTTTTTAAAAAAGTGTTACTATGCTGTATCCAGGAAGGTGGTTCTGGATTTGCATGAGATCTGCGGTTGAATTTTCGGGGACTCAGGGGTGTTCAAGATGAGTATCTAGAAATCGCAGATTTACAGAAACATATGCACACAGCAGTTTGCTCATTAAAAGCAGTTCATGCTGTTCTCTTGAAAGGAGAAAACAAGCATGCTAAAATAGTTTCAGTTAGGTTAAATAAAGAACCCGACTTTCATGCTGACTGACACGGTTAATTCATTCTCCAGTTAGTCAACACACTGAGCTTCTAGTTTGTATAAGATGCTGTGCTGAGCAACATGGGGAATTCAAAGTCAGAGATTTTCTCCCTCCCCAAGAGCTCACAGTTAAAAGAAAAAAAAAAAAATCCAAGAGGGAGAAATGAAATTAATATGTACACAGATGATATTGAAACGTGATGGATCAGGGAAGGACACACCAACTGATTATCCAATACCAAATGGTCAGCCCAGAAAGCACACATACAAGTAACATTATACAGATTGAGCAGGTTGTATTTATATATTTAGGAACACACACATACACACCCCAACAACAACAACAGTTAAAAGAAAAGAGGCCATAACTTTGAAAGAGAACAAAGGAGTGGGTATACGGGAGGTTTGGAGGAAGAAAAGGGAAATGATGTAATTATATTATAATCTCAAAACAATATATAAAACAATCTCAATTAAAAACAAAACCATGGTCAGGCAGTGGTGGTGCACTCCTGTAATCCCAGCACTTGGGAGGCAGAGGCAAATGGATCTCTGTGAGTTCGAGGCCAGCCTGGTCTACAGAGCTAGTCCAGGACAGCTACAGAGAAACCCTGTCTCGAAAAACCAAAAAAAAAAAAAAAAAAGAGAACTCATGGATAAGGGCAGAGTGAGGCTGGGAAGAGCAGACTCTGCTAAAGTGAGGAAGCTTGCATTCTCTGCCAATGGAAGGTCTTGCTGTGGAGGAATTCTGGGGCTCTGCACTCTCAGATCCCGCCAGGCAGTTACCTAATGGAGAGGCGAAGGAGTTAGATTTTGTTCACCAACTGCCCAGACAGTTGCTGGCTGTGGGCTGCTTCTGCAGGGAGATACTCTAAGCCACATTCCTCCCAGGTAGGGTAAACAGGCTTAGGCCATTTCTCAGGTGTTTCTTCAGCTGCTGTGGATTGTGTGGTGAGAATGTTCAAGACTTTGGGCAGGGCACATTAGGCTCCTCCCAAAACTTTTCAGATTTTCAAAGGATGCCTTCCATGCACGAACTCCTGGGGTTTGAGGCAGGAGTACTAAGTAAGGCTGGTGAGCCCCTCCCTCCAAGAGATGTGAACCCACGAAACAGCTGACCAAGGCCACTTACCTTCGGGGGTCTTTCTTCATTCTAAAGAGGGGTCTCAGCTTTGTTCTGATTAACGTAGTTTTCAGCTCTGCAGATTTTGAGGCTAGCACTTCATTGTGGTTTAGAAGGAGCACATGAAGAAGAAACAGGTCTCCTACTTCATTTTGATTTTGTGAGTGAAAAGGACCAGATCCGAGTGTAGACTAGGGATGGTAGCAGGCAGACAGACGGGTACCCAGCCCCAGGCTGTAGTGTTGTCCAGGTCTTGACTTCTGGACTTCCTAACTCCTGTTCTAAGATGGCTGCTTTGTGTCAGCGGCCTGGCCTTTCTCTTCTCTCAGCATGTTGGTTTCACTGTTGACTTCCTCTCACACATTTGAGAGAGCTCAGGACGTTTGGAATCTAGACTTGTCACCTCAGCCCTGCTGCTGAGGTCACCAGGGGACACGCTCTCGGGGCTTTAGTCTGAAGAAGTTAGAGTAGCTGATGTTCATAGTGTCCGGTATCCGTTTCAGGATTCTGTGTCTTTAGATGTTGCCACTTAGGGCAAATGCCTTCTTTCTTAAGTTCAAGGGGTCTGCAGAAGGAGACTTCTGTGTTTTACCAACAATGGTTAGACTGTCACCTACGCCCTTTTCCCATACTGTGTTTAAACTCCTTTAATAACCCTTATAAGAGATATATTTGTCTCCTCTGCTCCTGGGCATTTTGAGACCTGGCGAGACTCAGTTGCAGTTTGGAATTCCAGCCTGGCTGTCTGATAGAACCTCTGTTATGACTACTTAGTGGTTACATCACCGAGCTATCAGTATCCTAGTGGGCTGGGCATGGTTCTCATGATTTCATATGCCCATGTTGACCGAGGAGAAAAGAACAAAACAATCCTAATCTGATTTTAAGAATATAAAGAGCATGCACAAGACTCTAGTTGCTTTTTTTTTTTTTTTTTTTAGTTTTTCGAGACAGGGTTTCTCTGTGTAGTTTTGGTGCCTGTCCTGGATCCTACTCTGTAGACCAGGCTAGCCTCGAACTCACAGAGATCCACCTGGCTCTGTCTCCTGAGTGCCACCGCCACCCAGCTCTAGCTGCTTTTAAAATAACTCTATGCATTGAGCATGGCCACCTGTCACCAACCGACTTCTCTGCCTCATCTATAAATGAAAGTGCAAAATCTTTGTGAACTCCTGTGCCTCTCCATGTAGCTGAGCCTGGAGTAAGGTCTTTTAAATGGTAATTAGTTAAAACGCAGTCTTCTGGGGAGCCCAAAATTCAGTGTGACTGGTTTCCTTATAAGAACAAGAAATTTGAGAGGTCGTGAATGTACATAGAGAAACCACATGAAGATCATGAGGCAGTGACATCTGTAAGTCAAGGAGAGACCCCACCCCAAATTTAACCAGCCCTGGTGATGTCTTGTTCTTGGGTTGTTCCCTAGACTGAAGAGATCATTTTTTTTTTTTTTTTTTGTTGTTGTTCACTTGAATAAAGCACCATCTTGGTACTTTGCTTATGGTTCCTCAACCCACAGACTCACCATGCTGATCCACTTCAGCTAGAGATGGAGCGTTTGAGGTGTTGTGAGCAAGGGAATCTGTTTGTCTCTTCCAGATGATTATCCAACTGGCATTCCCAAGTGCCGCTTTGAGACTGTGGTCTCTTCTGCATTTAGACATTTTAGGAAGACTGGAACTATTTTGGCAAATTCAGAAAAAGAGGTTTCTGTAATCATGAGGAATCTTAAGAAGCAGTTTCCAAGGGTATACATTCTGATCGTATGGTGTCACATGTAATACGAGATAGATGGATTACATGTACACTGCCTGGAATAGCTGTGGAGAGCTTCCTCCTGTCGGGGAAGAGGTCATCGCTAAGGGGTTTTAACCTCTTCAGACATTCTCCTCTGTTTGGTTCTGAGCACTTTGATTCTAGGAGTCCAGATAGCTCTGATTTTTGCCATGTTTTCTCTGACCAGATAAGAAGTTAGCAGGTCTCACCCTGGACATTTCCGTCTGGAGAGCTAAGCCCATGTTGGATGCTTTAGGCATTATGTGCTTCTGATGAGTCATTTTTGTTTGGTGGATCAGGTCCAGACACTGTGGAAAAATTTAAAATAAGGAAATATTAGCAGGTTCTAGTTCTAGTTATTTACAGTGTTTATCCCGAACACTTAAAAAGGGTCTGAGAACAGTTTTCACAATTAAATACAATGATAACAGCACCATGAGCATAAAATCACAAGCCTTGTGACACACGCCTTTAATCCCTGCACTCAGGAGATGCTGTGGCAGGCAGATTCTGTGAGTTTGGGGCCAGCCTGGTCTATACAGAGAGATCCAGGCAAACCAGAGTTACATGATGAGAGAACCTGTCTCAAAAAACAAAAACAAAAACAAAAACAAAAAACAAAAAAAATCAAACCAAACCAACCAACCAACAACAACAACAAAAACAAAACAAAAACCCACAATCCAAACACAGGTATTTCTCTCCCACCCTCCCTGCCTCTGATCCTGAGGCTTGAACCAGGGCTTTGTGCCTATAAGTCATGTGCAGTGCGCCTCCCATCTGTGTAGTGATTCTTGATTTCCACAGACGGACAAGATGGACAGATGGAACTAGTTAATGCTTGCCTTCTGCTTATCATAAGAAGTCCTCAGTCCCATTTCTTGCTGTCTGTTGACAACAGTAGTCATGAGTGAATCATCAAGGCCAGGAAAACCAGGATGGCCAAAGGAGCTAGCTTTAGGGTTTTTAGATTCCAAGAGGTGATAAGATTGTGATGGCCCTGAACAGAGAATCTAGAAGTGACAGCAGAGAGAAATCATGACAGCTAAGAATTGATATCAGAATCAAAAGAATCTAATTGTTAGTGGCATCTCTGTTATTCAATACAGGATATAAAATACAAACCTAGGGAGCCAGGGAATATAGTATAGTTCTAAATTGCTAGATAAAAGGAGGCCCCATATAGGCAACTAACCTGATGGGAAATATAGCCAAATAAAGTAGAACTTTATCCATTCTTCAGAGTGTTTACTGGTTTCATACCTAAAAATTCTAGCAGAAGTTGGTCATGACAAAACAGTGAAAAGCACACAGGGGTCCACATGATTAGTCATTGGGGATGAGTTAATTGCAGTAGTTACTGAAGCTTGATCTTAATTTTCTGACAATTGATTGAGAAAGGCAATATCCTGGGTTGTATAATTTTCACTACCTGATAAGAGTTCAGCTGTCTGTCTGCAGATAGAAATGTTTTCCTGCCAAGGAGGAACTTAGCCCTTTGGCCTAGTACAGTAAGACATTTATCAGCATTCTGGTGAATATGGATAACTATCATTTTGCAAAGGAACAGCAATAACACTTCAATGGGCTTCTCTTTCTGACCTTCTATATGAACCAAGTACCTGAGGTTCTTTCTAACCTCAGTGAAATGACCGATACATTTCCACTGATGGAAGGAAGCCTTTCATAAACCATCCCAAGTACTTTATTTCATGATGTTTACTGCATGTCTGCTAAGTGCCAGACAGCAATAAGATTGCAAGGGAGGGAGAGACCTTTTGCCCACGAAGCTTACATGATGGTGGAGGAGAAAGATAAGTCCACAGGTACTTAATGAAAGTCCTCCGGAGTACTGTAGTAAATAATACAGGGTGCTTTTACTCACATCAGAAGGATAGGAGTTAGATTAAGGGTAGGAGTGGGTATGGACCTAGATGTTCACGGAAGTCGATGTTTCAAATTGCACTTGAAGCTTGTTTTCAAGAGTTGTCCAGGTAAAGATTTGAAAGTGGAGACCTGGAACCTTGGAGTAAGAGAAAAATGAAGGTCAAGGAGATAAGCAAGCTTCCACAGAGACTGCGAAGCTGGGAGCAGAACCCAGGACTTGCCATCATCAAAGCCCCCAAGGGTTGAGATGTTACCTAAGTTCACATATGAAGCTAGTGCAAAATAGCCCAGAACAATAGAAATTTATTCCTGTGGTTCTGGGGGTGGGAAGGCCAAGACCAAGGTGCAGGATTTGAAACTGGTAAAGGGCGTCTGCTTCAGGATGTTGCTGGGCCCACTCAGGGCAAAGGACAAGGAGTGTCCTCACACCTGGGAGGAGATGGAGGTTGAGGCAGCTCTCAGAAGCCTGTCTTGTCATGCGAGCAGAGCCCCCACGGCCTTGTCATAGCTCCAGAGCCCAACTCTTCCTGTTATTACTTGAAGGTTCCAGTTTGAGGTTTGGAAGGACACGTGCCAGATGTGTTTGACGAGCCCTACAGATGTGAACCTTACAGAAATGAAACCCTATAGAACTTGCCTTTTCACACCACTTTGTTTTTTTTTTTTTTTAATTCCCATTCCATGCATAAATCTAGCCCCAAACAGAGATTAATTAAACTTTCCCCCTGATTCTGGATGGATTTATATAAAGTCACAGCTTGATAATCAGAAAAAATGACTCATTAAGAACCTTGGTGGTTGTTCTGTTGCCAATAAAGATTGCATTAGTTTTTAGGGCCATTTCTTCTGGTGATTCACAGACCATATTCACTGCGGAAAGTGGTTTCTCTGCTCTTTTCAAATTAATTATAAATTAGAAGCCCCAATATTAGAATCCTAACTACGGCTTGTTATGATTTGTTCATTAAAATGCACTTTTCAGAAATGTCACTTCTAATTCATCTTCCCTTGTGACGTTCATGTACTTCAATGTTCAGACTGTTTTAAAAGAAAACAACTCACAGAGGCTTAATTTTTTTTTTCAGCAAAACTCTTTCAAGTTTAATTTAAATAATTAAAATCCTATTTTTCCTTTTTATAGGAATACCTTTCAAATTAGAGGCTAAAAATTCCTAACATACCATGCAGTATACATTTTCTTCCTCATGTGTCTTTTGACCAAGCTAGTCCATACATGCAATAAATCAAAGTATCCTAAGTGACTAGAAGATTCTTCTGTTTTGTTTGTTTGAGACAAGATTTTTCTGTGTTGCCTTAGCTGTTCTTGGCTGCCCTGGAACTTGCTCTGTAGCCCAGGCTGGCCTTGAACTCACAGAGATCCACCTGCCTCTGCCTCCCGAGTGCTGGGATCAAAGGTGTGTGTCGTCATCGTCGTCACCACCACCACCACCACCACCACCACCACCACCACCACCACCACCCTGCTTGTGACTAGAAGCTTCTTACACCACAAGGACAAACTAGATCTCTTACAAATCCCTGAGAATTCTGATTTTTAACTCTCCTTCCAGTTTTATTGAGATGTAATTAACAAAGCTATACTTTTTAAATACATATAGTGTGTTGTTTTGATAGCTGCATATATTATGAGGGAATCACTATACTCAAGCTGACAGAGGTAATAATTGTTCCATCACTGGAATAATTATCTTTTCCTGTTCCCTTTCCTTTCTCCTCTTTCTTCCCCCTCCTCCCCTCTCCTCGTCTTTTCCCCTTGCACTTTTTTTAATGTAGTGAAAATGTGCAAAAATCTACCGTCTTCGCAAACTCAAGTACATAGCACAACATTATCATGCTGTTGCATATGACTTACTCAGCCACCGTACTTTGTTATATTCCTAGACATTCTTCATCTTGGTTAACTGACCTCCCTCCCTCCCTCCCTCCCTCTCTCCCTCCCTCCTTCTCTCCCTCCCTCCATCCCTGCCTCCTTCCTTACTTCCCTCCCTCCCTTCTTACTTCCCTCCCTCCCTTTATTCCTTCCTTCCTTCATCTTGGCTAACTGATCTTCCTTCCTTCCTTCCTTCCTTCCTTCCTTCCTTCCTTCCTTCTTCCTTCCTTCCTTCCTTCCTTCTTCCCCCTCCCTCACTTTCTTCTTTCCTTCCCTCCATCCTTTTTTCCTTCCATCCATTCATCCTTCCTTCCTTCTTTTCTTCTCACCAAAGAGGAATTTTGTAGAGATTTAACAGTATGGGGGCTCCTGCCTATTGATACTGTTTTTCCACCTTGCTGACCCAACTTGCTTTTAAGAGCATGCTCCATTCTTTATTCAGACAGTGGTGCAGGGGGTCCTCCTTTGTGTTTCTTACCCACCTCCCTTCCGCCCACTTTGTCTATACAGTGTTTGACTATACAGCAAGAATGAGGCTAACTTCTAAGCCCCCCACCCCCACCCCAGGATTGGATCAGGGAAAGGAGGGGCTTGTTATTGAGGTTTTTGGGTGAGTAACTAACTCCAGGATGACTAAGTCGTGCAGTACTTTTGGATGTGAAGCAGGAAAATAACTCTTTCTGAACACCCATGCATTTCCCTGAATGAGTCACCAACCTTCAGTGTTTACTAGCTGTTCAAACGATGGAGCGTTCATCTATTTTGCATCTTTTCTTCTAACTAATGTCTCTCACTGACGCCTCTTCAGCAGTGTTTTATGGGCTGCAGGAAGAAGTTCTGATATTTTAGTGGGAATTAGAAACATACTCATGCCTCGTTAGCTCTGTTCCTACGACGTCATTAATGTAGTCTTTAATGTGACATTTAGAGACAACAGCATTTTCAGGAGTAAACAGTCTCTCCACCCCTTCATCTAGCTTAGTGCTCCAGGATTCCATGAGTGCTTTTGAATTAGTTAACTGTGGAAAAAAGAGCAAGCCATGTTAGATAATGCTTTTCATAAAGGCAGTTTGAGGCAAGAGTTGCAGATCTTTGGATTCAAGGCAGGAACCTGTTTTGTACGCAGCACCATGATCAAAATCCTCATATAACACATCCCCTGTTTTGGATGTGTATCCCTCCTCTACTTGCTCAAGGAGAAGATGGTGCATCTGTACAGTGGAAGAAAACATGGCCTAGCTTGTCTCTTGAGACTTGGATTTTATTCACAGGGGATTCCTACCTGGTGTTTCTCTAAGTTTTCTTTTTTAGTGGCCTTGTTTCTGAGTGGAAGAAGGCTGTCAGAGGAGCTGTTAGTCCTTGTTGAAGTTGGCCAAGTGTGTGTGCGACTTTGAATCCTCTGTTTTGAAGGTGGAGGGGTTTATAAAGACTCCCGGGCTGAGAAAAAGAGCCTTCATTAAGATGTACTAGTGGAAATAATAGTGCACTCATCTGTGCGCTTCTTGTCTTTAAGGATAACTTGTATTCTTCAATAGATTTCTTTTTATTATGACAAGCTGGGATTGAACGCTTAACGGCCTCAACAGGTTGGCCCCCCATGTGAGGTAGCCCCTTCCTGTCCCCGTCGAGAAGTCTGCTAGTGAATAAGGACACCCTGGGCCAGACAGGACTGATTCTTAGACCAGGCCAATTGCAGCAGGCCGTGTTTCATATATACCTATCTCCATCCCTTGTTACTGGCTTTTTGTACTTAAAAGCCACTCACTCTTGGACACTGAATGCTGGTCTACTTTAGACACTTACCAGTTCCTTTTGAAAAAAATGGTCCCTGAGATTGCTATTGTCCCCAAGAAAATAGCCAAAATTTCGTTCATATATGTTCAGCCAGAGTACAAAAGAGTCCAGGGCCTTTTCCAAGAAGAAAAGAAAGTTTCAGAAAGAAATTTTCTAATACACGAGAAGTCCACAGTTCGAGCATGTAAGTACCTATTTATAGTCACTTCACCGCTGTGCCCAGTACAGTCGCGCAGCAGGGCACTTTTGTAGTGTACGGAAGGGCATTTTAAAGTCCTTAAGAACTTTCTGCAGGGTGAAGAAAGCCATCTCAAGTTGAATCCTGCCGGCGTTGCCATCTCAGTGTTTTACAGATAAGATGAACTGAGCGCGCTCTGTAATAAAGGACCATTCAGAGATGTGTACTGCTAGACAGCTGGATGTGGGTACAGGGAGTCACACAAATGTGAAAGAAGGTATATTAACATTCTGCTTAGTGTTAAGGCATGGTAACTGAAATACTTCTTTATTTTCTCCTTCAGACAGAATGTTAGGCTTGGTGCTAAAAATTAATCCGTACCTGATCTGATTGTATTGGGAAGAGGAAAACAAAAACCAAAAACGGTCAACATGTAGTGACTTTATCTTTAGAAATGACAGCTCTGCATAGAAGCCATTAGTGTGAAATACCGTACATTTTTATATTTATTATTTACTAATTGTCCTTTACACATCTAACATGCAGCTGATTCAAAACAAGTCACCCCTTGATGACTTTGGAACTTCACATGTAGAGCTGCGAGACTTAACGGATAACTATAGTTACTTTCTTCTGTGTGAACCGTCAGCCAACAGAAATGGCTGTCTAGTTAGGTGCTTACAAGAATTTTCTGGGCTGGCAAGATGGCTCAGCATGTAAAGGTACATGCCATGCAAGCCTGGTGACCTGGTGTTGATCTCTAGAACCCACATAAAGGTAGGAAGAGACAACCATCTCCATAAAGCCATCTTGTGACCTCTGTACGCATGCCATGACAAGCACTCACCCGCCACCCCCCACTAAATAGACCTGTTTTCTTCTTGTTCTGTAATTTTAACATACCGTTGACTGAATTTTAGTATATGATTCCAATATTGGTGGTAAAAGTCAGTGTTGTTGTTTTTTTTGTTTTGTTTTTTCATTGACTTGGATGAACAAGGAAATCTAACACTTAAAAGAAGCATGTTTTGGAGATAACAGCTTACGCTACTCTGGATTTCCAGTGAAGATCAGGTTCAGAAGCCTGGAGTCATTGTTTTCATCCAAAACAGACAATGTTTTTGGTTGGAGCAAGGCCCCAGTAGTTTCTTTTTTTAGTGTTTTTTTTCTTATCTATTTCCTTCTTTTTCCTACTATATTTCCTAATGTGTTTGACACAATCTTTTATTTGTGCACGTTCTTCTAAAATGTAAATTGCAGTGTCCTAGACCTTTCCCGTAAAGGATGTTCTCTATGGAGCGCTACTCAACATGGTATTTAAAGACCCATGTCTGTAACTGTGTTTATCTCTCCATTATATCGAACTGTGGCAGTGGATCTGATGGAGAGCATCCAATACCCATTTGTTCTCCCAGGGAGAGAAATCTTGGGTCCCTTTGGCTCTTTGCATCCATAAGCCACATCCTAATGTGTTTGTATGAGTCAGTGTAAGTATAGCCTGTGGGCCTGTGGGAACCCCTCTCGTGTGTGCTTAGACCTGCTATAGTATGGTGGGTTTATCCTCCAGACAGTCTCCTCTCGTCCACAAGAGCACAAGGCTCCATAGAGCGTTCAAATCCTGACTCCAGTTGAGAACTCTATTGACTATTTTTAGCGGATAGTACTTTCAGGAAGAGAAGATCAAGCCTTATGAGAAACATCACCTTTAGTATAAATTAGTTCTCAAGGGACTGTGTTAATTTGTTCAGGTCACGGTGATCCTTATGGGAATGGAGTTTTACTCTTTCCACGCACAGTGTTGTTCAATGTTACTGTAATGTTAGCTTGAGTATTTAGTGTAAAGGACTGGATTCATACACTTGTATGCCCTGGTTGGTATCAGATTCTGCGTTATTCTTCCACAGGCTGGGTCTAGGGTTTATTGGTATAAAGGTGTTTAGCCAGTCACTTTTTTTGTTTAGTTTTGTTATTCATAGAAACACTTAATTGAATATATTGTCATAGTCTATTTTTAAAAATCTTAGTAAAATGATCACAGTTTCACTTATACAATTGTATAGGCTGTGACTATGTAAGTTTTGACCTATATTCTTTCTGTCACCTAAAACTTATAAAGAACCGTTTTTTTTAGGCATTTGTATTGTGAAGCCTCCTTTGCACAGGATTGCTGTGGAATGAATTGCTCTACATTAAGCAGGGTTTCCAAATAACAGTATTTAGCCCTTAATCTGTTGAACTTTGAATTTTTTAAAAGATTTATTTATTTTGTTATTTCAGGTGTGTGAGTGTTTTGTCTGCCGGCTTGTCTTTATGCCACACGTGTGCCCAAGGAGGTCAGAAAGCGGTGTCACATTCCTTGGGATTGGAGTTACAGGTGGTTATAAGCTGCCATGTGGTGCTGGGAATTGAACCTGGGTCCTCTGTAAGAGCAGCGAGTGCTTTTAACCATGGAGACAACCTTCCAGCCCCTAAGTATTAAAAAGAAAGACTCCTATAAAATCTGTTAATTAGTTTCTGTGTCTTGGCTGCACTGGAAACTAGAGGGGAAGTAGCTGTGACTTGCCCTCTCTGACTGCAGAGTTACTGAATTGCCTGTTTCGTTTTGTTTTTGTTTTTCGAGACAGGGTTTCTCTGTGTAGCTTTGCGCCTTTCCTGGAACTCACTCGGTTAGCCCAGACTGGCCTTGAACTCACAGAGATCCGCCTGCCTCTGCCTCCCGAGTGCTGGGATTAAAAGCGTGCGCCACCAACGCCCTGAATTGCCTGTTTTATCAGCCATGTCATGAGTTTATGGCTGTTTCTGTTGCCAGCTCTCACTCATGTCCTCAGTCAGTTTGCCATTTCAGCCTGGCTTTTAATAATTTGTCCCCACCTTGATGTGTTAGTTCTAGAGTAAGAACTAACAAATTGTTAACGTTTTATGTAAGTCAAGAGTTAGTAATGTTAACTCAAGACTTGATGTCTCTTTGGTTCAAATATTAAGAGATCTCTCTACCTTTAGAGGCTGGAGAGATGGTTAGCCGTTAAGAGCTCTCCCAGATGACCATGGTTCAGTTCCCAGCACCTAACATGGTGGTTCACAACTGGCTATAACTTCAGTTCCAAGGGGCATGACACTCTCTGGGAACACCAGGTACACGTGTGGTTCCCCCCCCCCCCCCCCCCACATATGGGCAAAACACTCACACGCATAAAATAAAAGGAAATAGATCTTTATAAAAAGGGAGATGCTCCACCATTAACAGGATCTTCAAAGCTTGATCCTTCACGCCTTGTGTTGTGGATGCTGGTCATGTTCCAGGATGCTTCAGAGTACCCAGGAATCTAAGGCTGCAGACACAAAGGGGTTTCCTTTGGCTTCAGAAACGTAGCTATTGATTTGACAAGCCATTTGTAGCATCATGGAACTCGTACTGATGCTATCACTTATAGATAGCTCTGGCTTAAATGGTGAAGTGACTCAGCAAAGGCTCATGTACGGAAGGCTTGGTTCCCAGGCCACCATGGCATTGTGGGAAGCGAGACAATCACAAGGTACCAATTTATGGAACAGTGTGGGGGGAAAGGGCTGGTTGGAGGAAGTTGTCTTTGAAGAATACCCCTCCTCTCCTCTCCCCTCCTCCTTCCTTTTTCCTTCCCCCTCCTTTCCTCTCCCCTCCTCTCTCCTCCCCCGTCCCTTCCTCTCCCTTATTCACTCCTATGTACTTCTCTTTTTCCTCACCTCTGCTTTTTGCCTCTCTCCTTTCTCTCTCTTCTCTGCTTCATTTCGTTTCCCCTCTCTGCCCCTCCCCCCTCCCCCCCCTTCACCTCATCCCACCCCTCCCCATCCTGGCTGCCTCAAGGTGGACACCTTTACTTCTCCGCATCCTTCTGCCGCTCGGTTCTGCTTTACCAGGGACCCAGAGCCGTTGAGGCAGCCAACTGTGGACTACAATCTCTCTAACCTTGAGTCAGAATGTTGATCTTTCTCCCTTCAAGCTGTTGATCTTGGGTATTTCATCACAGTGGCAGAAATGCTACCTAACACACAGATGGAGACTCTGAAACTTAGTAATGGACACCCGAAGATCTGTGGAGGCCTGCAGTTGAGGACTCCGGAATTCCAGCCTACAGCTTCTTTGACCCTTCTCTTGTTATATGGAGAGTATTGCTAGCATGACCCTTCTGTATATTCGTTACAAATTATGCACATGGAATTAATAAGCTGTGTAGTATGTGTCTAAATAGGTCAGAATATTTAGATAGTAGAGATTAAGTAGAAAGAAGACTAGGTGTATAGGAACTCTGACGAGGAATCTGAGACTGAGAATTTAGCCAGAGCTCAGTCCTATAAGGTCTCCTTTCATGACTGGTGGAGGCAGGTGGCTTGCAGGACAAGGAGGGACTGTCAGGAGTTGGGGAGATGCCTCCGTGAGTAAAGTGCCTGTCAAACAAGTCTGAGGGCCCGAGTTCAGTACCCAGGTTCAAAGCTGTCCTTTAGTACACATCTGTGACCTTAATGCTTCCGGGCGGAGAAGGATGGAGACAGACGGGTGGATAGCCAGAGTCTCTGGCCAGCCAGAGCTGGGATGCTGAGTTGAGGGAGAGACCCTGTCTCAAAAGATAAGGTAGAAAGCAATAGAAGAAAACTGATCCTAATCTCTGACCACATACACTCACCCAAACACACATATATACAAATATGAACACATATGCACACAATACACACCCATACACAGAGAAGAAAGAAGGGTTATCAAAACTACCTCTTAATGAATGCACACTAGAGTTTGCAACAATAAAACCCCAATCTGTTTTATACCTCTTGAATTACCGGCAGAAGGATGTAAGTCTCAATTCAGGTAGACTGAGCTGGTGGGAGTTGGAATTCAGATAAAAAAAAAAAAAAATAACAGCAATGCTGATACTCACTGAGCATGTCCAGGACTCTCTGCAGGGTCCAAGTGCCTTGTATGTAAGTCTTTGGTCCTCACAGTGTCCAAAGATCTAGTTACTATTATTATTAGGCCTGTTTACAAACTGTGGGTCAGAGGCATGGAGGCACTGAGGTCTCACATTGAAGTTTCTTTATCTCATAGCTATGCGATTTGATGAAGCCTCGGAGCTTCAGTTCTCTCTCGGCTTTCTGAAGAGGTGGCTCCCTCTAGCTTGGAGGACACAGGATAGTTGGATGTCTGTGGGGGTGGACTCGGGCATTGATTGACTCCTGGGAAGGTCCAGCTTTCCTTTCGTTTTCCTTAACAAAATGCTTCTTACAGTTAAGAAGAGTCCTATTTAGAGTGGAAAGTGGTAGCTCATCTGTGTGAGCCCAGCAATCGGGAGGCAGAGGCAGGGATTCACATTCCAGGTTTGCCTAGGCTACACAGGAAGACCCTGCCTCCTCCCGTCTCAAATGAAAGAAGAGTTAAGGTTTAGAGTTCTCATACATACAAGATAGAGTCAGCTCTTTGCTCTTAAATTTCCATATGCCTTTCATATTGAGCTTTGTGGGATTTTTTACCAACAATATAGACAAACCACTTCTCTTATCACTACCATCTCTCTTAAGAGGCAAGCTTCTTCAACAGAGTGATCCTTTGTCACATGTGAGAAAGTTTTGCAGAGTATTTCATTAACCTTCGAGATAGGTTGGGGAGCCAAGTGTGAAGAACGCGCCAACAGTTGCGTATGAAATGAACGTGTGATGGCTGGCCTCTTGTCTCAAACATTGCCGAGTAGCTTGGGTTCTTCTAGTTCAAGAGCACTTCAGTTTAGGAGTCCTCTCCAGGGTTACTCCACCTACCCACAAGACAAGCTCCCATGTACCCCATTACTCTCCTTCTCTGACCTTTACTGTTGGAGGCATTTCCTTAGTAATAGATTGAAGTTTGCATTTGCATGTGAAAGCCGGCACGTGACCTTCAGTTAGGGTGTCCGTTGATGGGTTGCAAATGTGGTCCTATTATGTGCATGGGACTCACTCTGTGGAGGATAAAGCCTCCTGTGCTCTGTTACCAATTGGAGAACTTTCTTAAGTTCCTTGGTGTTCACTAAAGAACCTTCTTCTTTTTGTTTGTTTGTTTGTTTGTTTTTCAAGACAGGGTTTCTCTGTAGCTTTGGAGCCTGTCCTGGAACTCACTTTGTAGACCAGGCTGGCCTCGAACTCACAGAGATCCACCTGCCTCTGCCTCCCGAGTGCTGGGATTACAGGCATGCGCCAACCACCGCCCGGCGAACCTTATTCTTAAACAGATGTCAAGTTAGTGTGTTGCTCAGTTTTACATAAGTAGAGTGAGAAAAAAAAAAATCTTGCTTTCTAGTTAATCATTTCTTTTATTTTGACATTGAACAGCAGGCGTTTGTCAAAATCCATGGTTGTATAAACCTAGGAGAAGTATATAAATGAAAAAAAGGAGTGTAAAGGTTGAGATCACTTTAAAAAATGTAGAAAGGTGATCAGGGGATCTGACAGACATTGCGGGACCGATTGTACCTTATCTTGCAATAGAAGGAGGCTCACATCTATTTTCAGTTCTCTTGTCTTTCAACATTCACACTCCAAGAAATAAATGAAAGGGTATTTTCCCAACGAGTATTTAAAGTTTTGCCTGTGGCATTTTGCACAACAGGATGAAGTCTGAGCCTCGCTGGAGGATTTATGGCATCGAGATTGGCTTCTCCTGTGGCCTTATTCAAGAGTGCACTATTAAAGAAAATTTCTGTTTGATGGTCCAGGGCTCAGTGTTTCGGGGCATAATTTTATGTTTGTGTTTGGTCTCATGGATATAAAAGTTGCAAACATGCTTCATAAACCCATGCTTTACATTTTGCAGGGGTGTTCTGGTTTTCTTATAGACTATATTTTTATCCTTGTCACAATGAACTGGGAGAAGATGGTGAGTCTAGAGTGGAGTGGTAATTGCACAGCCATGCTGGCCTCCCTTCATTTCTTGATCTGTTCTTGATCAGAGCTAAGGGTATTATGGGTTGGTGAAGGAGAGATAAATATCCCCCGCCTCCATTTTGTTTTCATTTTCATCCTACCAATAGGCTTTTCTTAGTAGCCCTCTGTCTTTTGGATATCATTTAGTAAGTTGAAAGCTAGCATCCACTGAACACCTACCGAGTCCTAGATGCTGAAGTAGGCATTTTTATTTGAGTAATAAAGACTTTGTTTTATTTCTCGGCAAAAGCAAGGCTTGAAACGAAAGTGCCTCTGTAGCTCCATGGATAAATCCCCTCTCTGAAGTTGTTGATTTCCATTCAGAAGCAAGGTTTCCTTAAAGTGGCAGCTTGGCATAGTGGAGCAATGGCCGTCCCGAGTTCCTGGCTCCTCTTTCATATTGGAGTCATGGACATGATAATTGAATCTTCATACAAAGCACAGCTAATGGTGGACACCTAGTTACCTGTTGTTCATGGTCAGCAGTCCATATTAAAGCATATTATATTGTTTCTGCAGAAATAATACTGCTACTCATAAAATTACAGAGAGAATTCAAATAATCCAGAAAAAAAGCAAAAACCAACTCATGATATTTCTTTTCATAAGTAACCATTATATCTGTTTACTTTGTTCAGAACAGTACCAAGACCAATGGAAATCTTAGTAAATAATTTACAAAAGTGCTATTATTCTATAGTAATTAAATGTAATTGATTGTATTGAAAAAATTGAATGTCATGACTCCTTAAAACAAAAATAATAGAAATTAAAAGAATCATTGAAGGATGTCTGTTTCTTCATAACCAAAAGCAATTAAATTCCATTAAAGTTGTGATAATCATTGTTATGAATCAATTAAAAAAAACTAGACATAGATTTTTATAATCAACTACATTATATATTTGAAGGAAAAATCAATATACTAATACTTCTTTTACTTAATCCCTATTTGTGAGTTATAATGCTCTTTTTACATTATCTAACTTTGCAAGATTTGCCTTTCATCATGAGCCAAAATTTCCACTGGAAACATTGATTTTTAAGATAGTTTCTAAGGATCACTGTGAGTCCTTCACTGTATTTTCTACATCCTTCCTTGGCTGTTGGCACCCTGCTTGACTGGAATTAACTGACAAGTAGACTATTCAAGGTCGAGTTTTGAGTGCTGTCCCATGAATTCATTTCTAATAAAATGCTTATCTGCTGTCTTTGTAATTGAGGAATAATCTGGGAGTGATAGGAAACACTTAAGCCCTTCTTTCTCTGGGGTATTTCAAGAATGACTGTTTGTGGACTTGAGAATTCCAATGAACAAGCCTTAGACAATTGGAGTTCCCTCTTCAGAGAATGTGTCTTTTATAAACTTTTTCATATACATATTTGGTCATATCTTTATCCTCCTCCCCGAGTCCATCCAGACCCACCCTCTATACCCACCTCTTTTCACACTATTTCTCTCTCTTAAAAAGAAAACTAAAATCAAACACAATACAAAAGTATAAAAGAGTGCATTGCATGTGTGTGTGCACACACACACACACTGACAAGAGAAAACAAACAAACATGGAGTCTGTTTGTGTTGGTCAGATATTTCTGAACATGCAGCCTGCCCTGGGATGTGACTAACATTCCCAGCGGCAGAGAGTTATGTCTTTCTACTATAGACTTTATCATCATTATTCTTCATCGATAACTTGACCAGGATTGATACCACCATTCATCAATAACACTGTTTATTGATTTCTCTATGAACATGCCTTTTGGAATTGCAAGTTCATTGTATTTTTTCTTTAAAAAGTTATCTTTTAAGATTTATTTATCTTATTACTTTATGAGTATGAGTATTTTGCCTGGCTGTGTATGTGTACTGTGTGCAGGCCTGATGCTCTGGAGGTCAGAAGAGGCCATGGGATTCCCTGGGACTGGAAGTACAGATGACTGTAAGCCACATTTAGATCTGCTGCAAGAGCAACACGTGCTCCTAATCACATGGCCAGCTTTCCAACCCCACTGTACTTCCTTATCCCCCCCCTCCACAGTTTTAATTTTTTCCAGGGACACCAATAGTGTGATATGCTTCATATCTGTCCAGTATCTCAGTATCATATTTGAGTCCCGAGTGTGTTTTTATTCTTTACCCCTTTTCTCTTTGTGATTTGATTTATATCCTTGCAACATTTATTTTTATTTCATTTTCCTTCTGAACTTTATCAGCCTCCTTTCTGTACTTTATGATACTTCTTTGATTTCCTCTTATAGAAGAGGTTATTTATAACATTTCTTTGAGGCTACAGTGCTTGGGCATTTCTTCTGTTTTCTTGTGATGCCTATCCCCCATCTTTGACTCTCTGCTTCTTTTCCAGTTCCTAGACATACATACATACATTGTGTGTGTGTGTGTGTGTGTGTGTGTGTGTGTGTGTGTGTGTGTGTGGCTTTAGTGGAGCCGAGAGCGGAGGTCCCTGGGAACTCTGTGTGGAGAGCTGCTGTATCCAGTCCCATCAGTCTTCACTTTACAGGTTCTAAGTTGGTATATGTTGGCTCAGCTTCACAATACTCAGCTTTATAGTTTTTGATAGTTTGAGATTAGAGTCATTTTTTAATGATGACTGTATTTTTCTTGTTCCTCTTTTAGATCCTGTTATTGTTTATGAGGAACTTAGTTGTATAAGGTGTAAAAATTAATTACAGGCAGGGAAAGTCAGAAGAAGGGAAAATGTGTTTGGTCCTTTGGAATGTTTTCTTTTACCATTATGTGTTGTTGTATGCATATCACATGGGCAGGTGTCTTGGACTCCAGAGTGGAGGAGGGAGTTGGGAGCCATGGTGTGCCAAGCAGGAAGGTAGCCTGGGCTACCCAGAGTCAGGTGGAGATGCAGGAGTTTGGGAACTTGCAGAGTCATCTTACTGATACACATGGGAAAGCCTGGGATAGCCACTGGGATCCTGGTGCTTCTTTCTTGTGGTCATGGAATAAAATGCTGGAGCTGTCTTCTTATGTGTATGTAGAAGCTAACAACATTGATTTGTAAGAAACAAGAAAGGACAGTGGTGGTCACTGGAGGGAAAAAAGAAGGGGTGGGTGGGGCAGGGGGACAAAGGCAAGTTAGAGAACAGGCAAAAAAATCCAGTCCCCCAGGAATCTGCACAGAGAGTAACTACAGCACATAAAAATTTACTATGTGTCTTACAAAGAGCCGGCAGAGCAGATTTCAGAGGCTCCTGCCACAAAGAACGATAATTGTTAAAGGAGCTGGAAATTCAGGCCACCCCGATTTTGACCACTTCATATTTTAACAAAATTAGCACATTGTCCATCTTAGAGAGTGTAATTATATGTCTATGAAAAAAAAAACCCATAAAATTATTTAGAGTTACTTTTCAGTTTCCCAAACAATCTGCTTTTAAAAGGTGAGCAAAGTGAAATTTCTTTCTAGTTCAGAGTTATAGAAATGATGAGGCGTGAGGCACAGAAAAGGGGGGAAATGCCTCCTTATACTGTCCTCACTCATCCTTTCTGATTGTGCATTGCTGTTTTGAGTGGCTGTTTAAATTATTAGCCATTTCAGAAATGTCTCTGGGTTTAGATATTATTAATCACCAGAAAGGCTGTTAAGGGTCATTACATGGCCTTAGGATTTTAAAAAATTATGCATATAAGTAGAGCAATTTGAAATTCTGATCTGACCCTCTGATTAGGCATTTAAAAACACTCCTAGGATGAAGCCTCTTCAACATTATTGGATGTTCTACATACTCACACTGTAACATGTTGTGTGATGAAAAATCGAGAAGCCAGCCTGTGCAAAAGGCCCATGGCACCGTCTAAGTAAAGCCCCGCAGTGAGGTGTGTCTTCTCGGCCTTGTTTTTCCCTAGACTCCCCGAGTGTTACCAGCCAGGCATTTCACCTTCTTCTCTCAACCTTCCTAATGCTGCAACCCTTTAAAACAGTCCTTTATGTTGTAGTGACCCCCAACCATAAAATTCTTCCATTGCTACTTCATAACTGTAATTTGGCTCCTGTTAGGAATTGTAATGCAAATGTCTGATATGCTGGATAGCTGATAGGCGACCCCCAAAGGGCCACAAACCCACAGGTGGAGAACTACTGCTTTATATAAACATGTATGTCAATACAGTGAGTGACATGGGAGGGATCGAGGGATGACACTTGTTATTATGAATTCAGAAGTATGTTTTTAAATGTTTAGCATAATGACTGAGATCAATGTTTTTTAGGATATTAATTTTGGTGATTAAACATAAGATGTCTTTTCCCCCCAATAATGTCAAATGGAAGTTCATAGGTTCTTCCAATGAATGTAAAGGACAATAATATCACATGCTTTAAATATTGTTTTAATTATATGTGTATGGGTGTTTTGCCTGCATGTATGTCTACGCACCATGTATATGCCTGGTGCCTTCCAAGGCCAGAAGAGGCCATTGGATTCCTTGGAACTGGAGTTATAGATGAATGTGAGCTCCTCTGTGTGTGCTGGGAACCTGATCTAGGTCCTCTGGAAGAACAGCCTGTGCTCTTACCCACTGAGCCAGCTCTCTATCGACGAAAAGCAAAGTTTTGACTGTCAAGTCTTTTTGAGGTCTTTGAGGACTATTTCATGTATTTATAACATTGCTGAGTGACTTTGGAGTTAGGTAAACTTTGATTTTCTGTTCCTTTAACTCTCCTAGCACAGGAGTTAACTGTCTGGACGATCCACCAATGTAGTGCACATCTTGCCAGTCCTGATGTGTGGTGCTTTGCTATCCTGCAATAACTTCCTTTCCCTCTTCAGGAAGTTATTGTTTTTGTTTATTTAATGATGCAAAGGTGTATTGCATTCTTTTATGCTGCATTTGTTTAACTCTGTGAAGCTGTGTTTCTTCGCCTGCCTAAAACACCCGATTGTTCTCATAAAGAGCCGAATGGTCAATATCTAGGCAGGAGATAGGAATAGATGAGGCTGCCAGGCAGAGAGGATAAATAGGAGGAGAAATCTAGGCTTAAGAGAAAATCAAGAAGAAGGGGGAGGAGCAAGAAAAGGAGAAGGAGTGGAGGATGCCAAGGGCCAGCCTTCCAGCCACACTACCAGCCACAGAGTAAGAAGGAAAGAAAGGAATACAGAATAGAGAAAGCTAAAAGCCCAAAGGCAAAAGGTAAATGGGATAACTTAAGTTAAGAAACGCTGGCTAGAAATAAGCCAAGCTAAGGGCAGGCATTCATAAGTAAGAATTCGTCTCCATGTGTGTTTATGTGGGAGCTGGGTGGTGGGCCCCTGAAGAGTTATGAAAGAGCATCAATCCCATCATGAGAGCGCCACCATCATGACCTTCTTGAAGGGCACCGTGGTAGATGCACCGGCCATGAGATGGTGGGCTGGGGAAACCTATGTGCTTTTCTCATGGGCACTATTTGGCATGTTCTCCAGCTTCTGTGGCATTTCAAGCCTTGACTATTGTCTAGGTCCAGAATTTTGAGTCTACTAGATTCTGATCCCCCCTCCCCCCAAAGTAACCCGTGATACTTTCTGCTCTGTCATGAGTTGTCCTTTCGATGTGGCCTTCTTGGGTGTGAACCAGGCAATTTAGACTCCACCTCGGTCTAACCATTTATGGGCCTAGAACCTGTATGAATACTTAGTAAGTTCATTACTGTGGATCATATACAGTTAATCCTAGAATTTCTACCAGGGCACTAAAAACATCTGCTTTAAGATTAAACTATAAATAGATCCCCTGGAAGACCCAAATAGAAGAGTTTCTTTCTTTTTTTTTTTCTATGTCAGTCTCTCTGGGATTTGTCAGTTTCTGGAATCTTACAGAGGTTTTTGCTTTTGATCCAAATATTGAGAGTCACTTTGTGAATGTAAGATTGTTGGCCTGGACTGAAATTTTAAGAGCATGCATTGAAAGTTGTCCGGCTATAGGAAAAAGCCAATTTACTGAGATTGTTTTCAAACTCTGACCTCTAGATCTGCTGGGCATTTTTAAGCCACTAATGATTTCACTCTGTTGCTGGAGGGCCACATATACATCGATATAGGAGTGTTGTTTACCTCTAAAGTATTGATCTTAAGATACATTTGTAGAATGCCATGCACAAACAGTGCTCTAAATAGCTTTTAAAAGATAAAAATCCAGTTTTAATAGTATGCAAAATGTCTAGACTCTATAATTAGACTGGAGTAGATTAAATTACCCACCTCTAATCACTATTTTATGCACGTCTCTCAGAGTGACATTAATTGCTCTCCAATTTGCTAATTATAATATCGTTGCAGGACGGGCACTAATTTCTCCCTGCTATCCCTGGTTTTTAGTGTTTTTATGATAAAGCATGTTAATGTGACCATGAGGCTTTGGATTTATTTTAGTCACAGAGAAGTAATGGTTTTGCAGACCACTTGGATTGGTTAACACAAATGTAGCTTTGGCAGCTCTTGATCCTTGGCCTTCAGATTAGTTCCTGTGTAAAAGGACGTTTCGTTGATTATTAATCAGATCTATAGAAAAGGTATCAGATAATATCTTGAAAATGGAGGTGTTCTCTTTTGGTGGAGGTATGTAGAAGTATGTAGAGTTAGGGAACATGTAAGCCGTTTTCTGTAGTGTGTAGGTAATCTGAATGGAGCTGTGCTCCAGCACTTGAATGGAAGAGATTCTCACAGCCGATTATCCGACCATGAGTGTGCCTACTAGATGGACTCTGTGTACTGCAGGGTTAGCATCCTTGGCTTTTTGGGCATGTATTAGCTACTCCCACATCACTGACAGAAATGACTTAAAGGAGCCAGGATTTGTTTTGGATCACGATTTCAAAAGGTGTCTTCTGTCGCTGTGAGGAAAGCATAATGGAGCAGCTCAGTTCATGCTGGTGGGAGTGTGTGGCAAAGGGTCTTAACATCCTGGGGGGACAGGAAGCAGCGTATAACAGCTCCCCTTAGGGGCCTACTTCTCCTGGCAGGACCTTACCTTCTATAAGTTCCACAGTCTCCCAGAGGAGCACCAACAGCTGGCAAACTCTTTCAGCTTCAGACGGTAAAGGCAGGGCATGCTAACAATCATACAGTGACTATTTGAGAGTTGGTGGTTTGTTTGAGCATCTGGTAATCCAGGGTTCTTGTTTTTTTTGTTAAGGGACAAAGTAGCTCATCACTGTGAGTGCCTTCTGCCAGACTTCAGGGACCAGTCAGCTCTGGGGTGTGTTTAGTTAAGGCTTTCTTCTGGACCAAGGCTAAAACCTTAAACCCGAAGATCCCCAGCTTGCTAGCTAAGAAATGACACTAAGTTTCCAAATCCTCACCAGGGGGAGAGGATTCTTCCTAAAGAAGTTACACAAGAATGGCCATATTTCTAGCAAATTCCTTGATTTTCTTCTGCAGCCTGTTGCCTTGCTAATATTTTGAAATGACCCATCTGGGAGGATGAAAATTGCCCTTAGAGAAATCAGCAGAGCTCTAGGTGAATCGTCCATTTTTAAAAAGCATTTCAAGGCCAGTGAACACTTTTTTGATGCTATGGTTGCACTCAGAGGTTAGAATTGCCTGAAGGTCATTTTTCTTAAGTGATCAATGAAAGCCGTGTGTTGTTTGTGTGGTTGTAATTCTGTCTTTTTTGCTCCATTGTGTTATTTGTCATGCTGTTACTGGAAAAAGTGTCTTTTCCAATTGTGACAGTTCCTTCCTCACATTTAGGAAGGACATTGGCTGGACTGTCCACATGTCTCTGGTGTATGTATGGGGATTCCATGGTTGGGCAGAATGCTGTTTTCTGCATAGCGCATTGGCTTCAAACTCTCTCTTCCTGTGTGGGGCTGTGCAAATTCATTCCTAGTCCATGTGTCTTGAGAAGTGGTCTGTGGACATTTTATTATCAGTTCAGTCGTATAAGCTCAGGTTGCTGCACCCAGAAGAAATCCAGGGCCAGGTTCCCTGGGTAGGAAGAAAGTTCCTACAAGACAACTGTGGGTGTTCTACAAAAACCTCACTTCTTCACTATTGAAACAACACACAGTGGAAAAGTAGAGGCTGGAGAGATGGTTCAGACTGTACAGTGTTTGCTGTGTAAACATGGGGCCGGATTCCCAGCACCGCTGTGTGAAGGCCAGGGGTAGGAATGTGCCTGTAATCCCAGTGCTGCAGAGGTGAGAACAGGTGGATCCCTTGAGTTTGCTGGCCCGCTAATCTAACCAATCAGTGAGCTCCTGGTTTGCTGACAGATCCTGTCTCAAAAAATAAGGGGGGGGGGCCAACTGAGGAAGACACTCAGTGTTGACTCTACATGTAAGTACACACACACACACACACACACACTACACTTATTACACACGCATGCACACACATACACCATTACTCCTACAAAGTATAACTGGCCTTTGCCTAATAGTTTTTGTTTCCGATACACATATATGTACGTATATATATTTGCAATAAAAGTAAAATAAATGGAACTATTTTGTCAAAATTAATCTTCCTAACTTCCTAATTTTTCCTAACTGTTGAATTCTCTCCTTCCCTCTGCCTCATTCAGTCTTCAACAATTAATCAAATGAGTGAAGGAGAGCTGCAGCTCCAGGCTCTCCTATGTGGCTAGAGCACTTTCTGTTTGTACCTTGTTCCTTGCAGCTCTGTCCTGCTGCTAACATTAATTACTTTGCTGCTGGCTCTAATTGACCCAGTAAAGGAGCCTCTCCATGTTCAGCCTGTCCCTGGTCCTAAAGACCTCGGATTCTCTTTGGACATGGGATGTAATGCTTGCTTTCAGCTTTTATACTTAGCTTTCCAAATCCAAATTCCCATTCATTCCTTTGAAAGGTCCAAGCCTTTGCTAAGCCCTTGTACTGTCTCAAACTTGCCTTTTTAACCATACCACCCCGCTCCTGCATGCTCAGGAGTGGTTTTTTGTTTGTTTGTTTTTGGTGTGTGTGTGTGTGTGTGTGTGTGTGTGTGTGTGTGTGAGTGAGCTTTGTTTTTGTTTTTCAAGAGAGACAAAGAATATGACATTGGGTAGGTAGGTGGAGACATGGGAGGAGTTGGGGGAGAGGAAAGAATATGACCAAATATATTATATGAAAAATTTAAAAACTAAATTAAAACTTTTAATTGCTAATTTTTTGTTGTTGTTGTTTTCAAGACAGGGTCTCTCAGTGTAGCTTTGTGCCTTTCCTGGAACTCACTTGGTAGCCCAGGCTGGCCTCGAACTCACAGAGATCCGCCTGGCTCTGCCTCCCGAGTGCTGGGATTAAAGGTGTGTGCCACCACCGCCGCCCGGCTTATTTGCTAATGTTTAAGCTACATGTATACAAAATAACATTTTTGCGAGGTGTTTTGTTTTTACCTTGGCGTTTTAATAAGCTTAACATAATTAAATTGATATATATATGCATATATATGCTTTCCAATAAAATAGCATGCATCCTATTTGTTGGCCTAAAATATAAAGATTTTGCTATGGTGTCTCATTAGATGGGCAGTCTCTGCCAGGTGTGGTAGTAGACACCTTTAATTTCAGCACCCAGGAGGCAGAAACAGAGAGGTCTCTGTGAGTTCCTCAGTGAGGGCTACATAGTAGAAGTGGTCTCAAAAAAGAGAAAGGAAAGAAAGGTCACTTAGCATCATTGAAGAAAATTGAGGTAAGCAAAGAAAGAAAAGAAAATGATGAGGATTTCTGCAGGAAGAAAGGGTTGGTGGTGACAGTTTGGAGATGTCTTTTTGGAAGCTCAGAGGTTAAGAGCACTGACTGCTCTTCCAGAGGTCCTGAGTTCAATTCCCAGCAACCACATGGTGGCTCACAACCACCTGTAATAAGGTTTGGAAGCTTTTCTATCTGTCAATGGACGCATATAAACATTCTGAAGAGGCACAACATTTTCACCTGGTTCTTTTCCTTGATTATTTCTCCAAGTGTGACCACTTCTCCAAACAAGTATGTTACACGAATTGCTAAATGGTCTATTAATATTTTAAAAAACCCAGAGCCAGATATTGGGTGAAAGCTGAAAGATGAGGGAAATAGAACAAGCCAGTCACTTTCTTACGTCTGTGAAATACTCAAGAGTGTGAGTTCCTGTTTCCTCATGCCTTATATACGCTTATTTGCCTAGACGTCACTTCCTGAGATTAAAGGTGTGTGTACTTCTCAGTACTGGGATTAAAGGTGTGTGCCACCATGCCTGGCCCTGTTTCCAGTGTGGCCTTGAACTCACAGAGATCCAGACAGATCTCTGCCTCCCGAGTGATAAGATTAAGGATGTGTGCCACCACTGTCTGGCCTCTATGTCTAATCTAGTGGCTGGTTCTGTCCTCCAGTCCCCAGGCAAGCTTTATTAGGGTACACAGTATATCACTACATAAGTGTAAAATAGCACACACTAAACCCCCTCACATCTGTGTGTGTGATTGTATGTGTGAGTATAGGTGTGAGTGTGGATATGTGAATCTAAGTATGAGTGTGGATGGGAGTGGGGATAAATGTAAATGTATGTGGAGAAATGTAAGTATTTGTGAGTGTAGATGTGAGTGTACATGCATATGTGAGTGTGCAGTGTGCATGTGAGTGTGGATGTGAGTGACTTGTATGAGTGTATGTGAGTGTGAGTGGGGATGTGTGTGACTGTAGATGTATGTGAGTGTGTGTGTGTGTATGTATGTATGAGTATATGTATGTGTGTGTGTGAGAGAGAGTATATTGATTTTTCCTTTGTTTCCTTTCCTCATCCAATCATTTTAGGCAGAGCTCCTGGATTAAAGGGTGAACACATTATAGGCTTTTGATACCCTTTGCCAACTTGGCCTCTGGAGTGTAAGTTTTCCTACATCCTTGCCAGCACTCGCTACTATCATTTATTTTTATTTTCTAAATGGATCGCGGAAATGTCCTCTTACGTTGTTTTAATTTTCAAGTCTTTATTGCTGCTGCAGTTGTGCATTGTATATGATTGATCACCCTTAGCATTTCTTGTTGGGCTTTTACATGAGTTGCTCCTTGAATATTCGACTTTGTGGGTGCCTTTTGTCCACTTTTCTTTGGAAATGTTCTTGGTTTTTAGAAGACCCTTACATCAAGGGCAGTAAACCTTTGTTTTTCACGTAGTTTGCAAGTATTATTTTTTAAATTAGTTTGTTTTGAAATTTTGGTTGTTTTTAACAAATTATCTCTATTTTATTTGTTTGGTTTTATGTATGCTTTTGAGTTGAAGGTCATATATTTCAGTTTTCCTCTCTTTATAGATTTCCACGATGTTCTCACGGCTGGGAGTTTTTTTGTGTAAACTGGAGACTTGTCTGGATGTTCTGCTCTGACTTTGGGTTGAAGATCAGGCCGGTGTTCATTTTAGTTCCCATAATACTGAGAGAAAGTCCTGGTTTTCCTTATTTGATTTGAAAACTGATGCACATTTTTCTTCAAGATGAACCCGGATCTTGCTCTGTAGGCCAGGCTGGCCTCGAACTCACAGAGATCCGCCTGGCTCTGCCTCCCGAGTGCTGGGATTAAAGGCGTGGGCCGCTGCTGCTGCTGCTGCTGCTGCTGCTGCCGCTGCTGCTGCCGCCGCCGCCGCTGCCCCCGCCGCCCCCGCCCCCCCCATCCCCCCAGGCTTTTTTGTTGTTGTTGTTGTTGTTGTTAAACTAAGAATTTGCTGTTAATTTCATGTGAATTTACACTTGCTTATTCTTAGCGCACTTAAGTTTTAACATATGTATATGGGTGTTATGTATATGAAACGTTAGTTATTATTCTGGAAACTCTCACCCCATATTATCTCTAGATTTTTTGCTGGCTTACATAGAAATGTGTGCTTCATATTTATCTTATAACCAGCCATCTTACTATTTCTGATAGTTGGGGTTTTTTTTTGTTTTTTTTTTTTTTAGTTTTTTAAATTTACATGTGTTGGTGTTTTGCCTACATGTATGTCTGTATGAGGGTGTCAGGTACCCTGGTACTAGAGTTACAGACAGTGGTGAGCTGCCATGTGGGTGCTGGAAATTGAACCCAGGTTCTCTAAAAGAGTAGTCGGTGCTCTTAACCACTGGGCCAACTCTCCAGCCCTATTTCTGATAATTTTTTTCCATTGGCTTCTTTGTATTCTTTCAACCATTTTCCTCATGCCTGGGAAGACTGGAATATGGCATGAATGAAGTACAGATTTTTTTTGTTTGTGTGTGTGTTTGTGTGGTTTTTGTTTTTAATAAGCTGAAAATAAAAAGAAGGAGTCCTCTCCCTAGGACTGGTAAGGCCTGGACTTGGAGTATCTGTTTCTTCTGGATGGAATGTCGCCTGTGAGGCTGGTGACGGATGTCGGCTGACACCCATGGACACACTGATATCCATGCAGCGGTGTAACTGCTGCGTGTGATCTGAGCCTGTCTCCTCCGAAGTGAGCTGGGTCATGCTGGTTGGTTGATCAAGCCCTGTGAGTGTGGGTTCTCACCCATTCCACCGTACAGCTAATGCCTGTATCATGGTTTTCATCCAACTCCTCTTTTTTTTCCCTCTCCACTCTGAGGTCACAGCTCTGTCTTCTTCTTCTTCTTCTTCTTATGCTAGGGTTTCTAAATGGGGTTGTGGCACATGGGCTTGTCACTGGAGACATGAAGAGTACCTGCCCTGTGAAATTTCTGATATAACCTCCCGTGTCCTTGAGGAAGTCATCAAATCCTCTTGTAACCCTTCGGTGGCTTAAACCCTCACGCCTCCTTTCCACCTGCTCTTAGGACTGTTCTCTGCCCGCGGCTCTGTGCCTGTGAGCTATGCCCGCACTCCCCAGCCTTTACCTAGCATGCCATCTTTGTCTAACTGAAAACAAAGCCTCTATTCAACCTGTAATTATCCTCACCCACCCGTGTGTCATCGCTGCTATACTCTTAAATCCCAGCCTCTCCATGTCTCTATCTTTTAATCCGGTTTAAACTCTTATTTTAGTGTTTACACTCAAAGGAGTACTCTTTGCCCCAGACTTGAGAAAAACAGCAATTAACAAACCATTTTACTTTTAAGTCTATTGTTTTACAAAAAACAAAACAAAACAAAAACAATATAAGCATAGAAGCATAATTGTAGCTAACAAGCTTATGCTTGTATGAATGTATTAGCCTAAATTCCTGTGATTGTCTTCATTACTACTTAAGGAAGTCATTGTTTGATAAATTAAAAATATCATAAGTGGGAGACATCTAAGTGGGTAAAGTTCTTACCTTACAAGTAAGAGGTCCTGACTTCAGTCCCTAGCATCTTTGTACAAAAAGCTCCAAATGGAGGTGTATGCTGGAGGAGGTGGCAACAGGAAGGTTCCTGGGGCTTGCCAGCTAGCCAGCCTGGCTGCATTAGTGAGCCTCAGACTCTAAAGATAGACCTTGTCTCAAAATATAAGGTGGACAGCTCCTGAGGAATGAATGAGGTTGACCACTTCACACATACACATACAGACACACACAGAGACACAGACACAGACACAGACACACAGACACACAGATACACACACACACACACACACACACACACACACACACACACACACACACACACACACACACACACACACACACGCTTATGTATATATGTTTGTTGTGAGAAAAAAAGAGAAAAAAAGAAGCTTCTGGTGGACAGACAAGCAGGCACAGTGTGTAGAAACCTTGTAAAATTGTAAGTTTGCATGGTGACCACCATTAGCTGTCATGAACTAATTAGTTAAATGAACTAGTAGCTCCGAGAGCTAGCATGAAGGATGTGAAATGAGGCTTCTTAGAGGAATTTGTCAGGAGTTACTTGGATACACATGAAAACGTGTCTAAGTATGGATACTGCCTTAGATACCTTTTTGTTCCTGTGACAAACCACCACAACCCAGCAACTTAGAAAGAAAGGCTGTGACTGGGATCACTGTGAGGAAGGGTTAGGGTTCGTGCTCTATGGCAGAGCAACAGAGACAGCTGAGAGTTTACATCTTGGGCTGCAAATGAGAGAGAGAGAGAGAGAGAGAGAGAGGAGGGGAGGGGGGAGAGAGGAGAGAGAGGGGGGGGGCTTGAGCTCACTGGAAATGAGTGTGTGCATGTATCTTTTGAAACCTCAAAGCCCACTCCCAGTGATCTCCTCTAACCAGGCCACACCTCCCAATCCTTCCCAAACACTTCTACCAATTGGGGACCAAGTATTCAAACATCTGAGCCTATGGGGGCCATGCAAACCACCACAGACACTTATTTTATTTCTGTGTTGTACAAGTTGTCCTTTGGTACACACAGGGCATGCTAGATGCAGAGGAGGTTCTCAGTTAATTGCTGACAGGTTCTGATCACCCATTCCCAAGCCTCCTATAGAGTCACTTTAGGATATATCAGGTATTGCTCTGAAATATATGCAGACTCATAGAGCTCTCCTCTTCTTCGGTCACAGTAGTTTGCTGTTTCCTTACAAGTAAACCTACTGTTAAGAGTGACTTCTAAAATGTCAGTCTGTCTGAGCGGGAAGGGACCCGGAGATTCATCTGCTGCAGCCTTTCATTTTTATAGAAGAAAAACCAGAGACCTACATTTAGGGCATATGAGTGGCTTGGAGATGAGTTCGCACCTCTTAGCTGGAGTAAGTGTCCCATCAGTGTGAGCTGTCACTCCTGTCGTGACTTTTGGTGGCAGATCTGGACAGACACCTGAAGGGACTCTGGCCAGCTTGAGCATGGCGAACATGGCATGGCTCTAGCTGGCCTTGCCCCGCCCCCCCCCCCGTTCCCCCCTGTCCCCTCTGCCTTGCTAAAAACCTTTAGATTTCAGTCCTAAAGCTAGCCACCAAGGTCTATTCCCTTATCTGGCCACTTCCTCCTCCGGAGACTGACTACCAAAGTCCAGCAATCAAAAGCTCCCTTTGGCTCACCTAGTTAACATGCCCAATTAAAATTAAACACCTCATCCTAACGTGGGGTTTCCCATTGCTTATGATCCATGCCCGTCTCCCTCTATCCAGAGGCAGTCCTTTGTCCTCTGGGACAAAAATGCCAACCCCCTATCCATTGTCCCTCCCCCTTCTCCCTCGTCTCCTTTACCACTGCACCCTAGCCCATCCTGACACAGACTTCCCCTTTTTCTCTTCAGAATGATACCTGCAAGGTCATTGGCTGCTGTTTTTCTGCCCGAGACAGGAAGCAGCCACTTTCTAACTTTTCTTCCCCTTAGTAAAGGATCTCACCATGAAAACAGGTGTTTGGGTGTGGTTTGTGCCTAATCCGGGGTCCAGGAGGAAGCCCCTCTGTTCTGGGGTCTCCTTCAACACCCAGGTGTTCTAACCCAGCATTCTGGTGGGTACGGAGCACCTGGCACACCCTTGTTTCTGGGAACCTGACTAGAGGGATGAAGGGATAAAGAAAGGAGACACACAGGTGAATGGAAGAGCTGGAATCAGGCGTGCCACGCTTGCCGGGTGCCGTGGTGGCGGGGCACCAGCTCCTCAACAACGCAGAACCCCACCATGTTTGTTATGTTCAGCACAGAGGGAAGGAGTGAGTTAGTCTCGGTAGGAGGCCTCTATTAGGGGAGCAGTCTCAGGCTGTAAACAACCTGGAGGAGGAAGCTGCTGGACACTTTCTGTACACATAGTCAACATCTCCAAGCAGACCAGAAGAAGGCTTTGTCCATTCCCATGGGTCTGTGGCATTGGTCCTTATCAATAATACACGTGTGCTCACGTCTTCCTCCGCTCCCCATGACAAAGTGCCCATTTCCTACTTTAATGGGGGAGAATGCATTTTAAAAACTTGAGTTACATTGACATTTTAGTGCCACAGTACCCAACACCGAGCACCCGGTGCTGACTTCTAAGCTCAGTTCTACATATTTGGGGTTTAACTTGATCAATTAGGTCTTCATAGTGCCCTGTGACTTTCATATTTTTGACAATTTTACACAAGTTAGTGAAACCTGCCCGTGACGACACCGCCATCCATGGACTCTGCTAGGTCTAAAGCCCACTCTGACGTCCAAGTTTGTGTTCTTAATATTTTAAATTAAAATGTATTTTATTGGGTTTTGGGGTGTGATGTGGAGTGTGTGTGTGTGTGTGTGTGTGTGTGTGTGTGTGTGTGCTCATGCAGGTGCCTGTGTGCCAGGGTACACATATGGAGGTCAGAGGACAACTTTCGGTAGTCAGGTGTCTCCATCCTGTGGGATCTGGGGATTGAACTCGGGTTGTTAGGTTTGTGTGGCAAGTGTTTTTATCTGTTGGGCCATCTTGGTGGCCCTATGCATTTTTAAATAGATTTCAAAATTCAGAATAATACTATTTCTTAGTACATTAGAATTGCATGAGATCCAAATATCATTCTCCACAAAGAAAGCATTATTGGGACACAGCCACACTCATTTGTCTATATATTGTTGATAGGAGGGCAGAATTGATTGTTGCCTCAGGGACCACACAGCTGGCCGAGCCACAGTGTTTACTATCTGGCCCTTATGGGGAATGCTTGCCGGTTCATTTCTGTGTTCTTCCCTAATTGACCCACACTTAAAAAAAATTCCATTAGAGCATAATCGCATGTGTTTAATAGGCCTTTTCTTTTACATGCAGCTCAGTCGGGTAGTTTTGATGGACAGGTCCACCAGGTGCTGAATCTAAAGGTTTCCCTTAAATTGCCTGTGTTTTGTCTTTCTCAGTAGACTGGAGGATTTCTTTGTTTTTCTGTTTTGCTGGATGTTGTTTTGAGGCCTGACGACAGCCTGCTTTGCCCGGACTGCAGCAGGCCTGAGGTTTCCATGTTCCTCTCAGCCATTAATTGAGCTGTTTTTAAAGCTCTAGCATTTGGATGCGGAAATCACTCTGTCTTCTTTCCTTTGCAGTGGTTTGCTGTCTTCTGACTACGTGGAGATTCACTATGAAAATGGGAAACCGATGT
Source organism: Onychomys torridus (assembly GCF_903995425.1). Classification (NCBI taxonomy): domain Eukaryota; kingdom Metazoa; phylum Chordata; class Mammalia; order Rodentia; family Cricetidae; genus Onychomys; species Onychomys torridus. The sequence goes on from NC_050465.1 coordinate 48,300,626, forward strand.
ACTCCAAGGTATAGTACAGTGGCCAGACCTCATGCAGCATAAAGTATATCCATCAGAGAACTGATCAACACACACTGCATTATTCTGAGGTCTGTCAATAAGACCACCCAGCCCCCTACGCAAGGGAACTGATTTACTGAGGAAGAATTCACAAGAACTTAAAATACCGAGGCAATATTAGATTCTGTATACTCAGGACCATAGGGAATTTTATTGTTTCTATTTTACATTCATTTCCTTATTGAATGATCAGATGAGCATCACTGTTCCATACCAGCACTGTAAATACCATTAAGGTATCCCTTTTCTAAAGTACTTGGGACCGGAAGTCTTTGGCTTTAATTTAAAAAAATTTTTTTTGCATATGCAAAATGATATTTGGACATGGGTTCTCGTTTAAACACAAAATTCACTTATGCTTCACCTACTCCGGAGACACACAGCTAAGGTAATTTTGTACCTTTTCGATAATTTTGTTTATGAAACAGTTTTGTGGTATGGAATTTTCCATGACTGCTGCAATGCTGGTGTTCAGTGGAGACTTTTGATTAGGGATGCTCAGCCAGGCTTTCACGGCCATGGAATCGGAATTAAAAGACTTCGTGAACTCTTACAGTGACGGTTTAGTGCCAGCGACTGATGCCCAGGGGCGGCAGACAGGTTGGAAAATGAGATAGAGGGGGCTTATCTTCTTCTTCTCCCCACTTTTGAGGCTGTGTAACCCAGGTTGGCTTCAAACTCGAGGTTCACTTACCTTAGTCTCCTGAATGCTGAGATTATAGGCACACACTCTCATACCTAGCTCTATTTCATTATTTTATTTTATTTACTTTTTTCTTGTGGGGAGGCAGGGTGGGGGGGACACCAAACTCAGGACCTTGGGCATGCTAGGCAATGCTCTACCTCTGAGCCATTCGTAGCCCCAGCCTGTCCCCACTTAACCATCAA